>NC_064860.1:625000-925000 GCF_024139225.1 Suncus etruscus | reverse complement strand
ACAAAAAACTCAGGCTCCATCCTAGGAGCAGCATAATGACCCAAACCACCAACTACAGAAGATGGATTAAAATGACACTGATGCAGAACTGCTAGAACCACAAAGAAAGACTTCATCATAAGCTCCATTCCTTGAGATGTACAGATACTAAGATCTCTAGACACAGAGGTCTTATTTTACCATTCATGACGAAGTAGAAGTCTTCCATAAACCACAAAAGCACAGAGGGGAGAGTAAATGATCATGCAAGGAGTCGATAGGTAATCCCATGACAGTATACTTCAGGGGTGGAGAAACCCTGAATCTCCTAGGCCAAGGGAATTCCCTCTATAATATCCCCAATAACATAATATATTATTATTTATTATATATTATATATTAATTAAATTTTTTTCAGTTTTTGGGCCACACCCGGCATTGCTCAGGGGTCACTCCTGGCTGTCTGCTCAGAAATAGCTCCTGGCAGGCATGGGGGACCATATGGGACACCGGGATTTGAACCAACCACCTTTGGTCCTGGATCGGCTGCTTGCAAGGCAAACGCCGCTGTGCTATCTCTCCGGGCCCTATTTATTATTTTTTGACTTCTTTATTTTGGTGTAGATACTGAAGTTGATGTCTCCAATTTTATTTTATTTTATTTTATTTTTTCTTTCTCTTTCTTTTTGCACTCCGGTATGTTTTGGTTTCAGGACCGAGACTACTGTGTGGTGCTTGTCTTTATTGCTGTAGTGCTCACTGGATATTTAATTTGATATTTCTTTCTGTACTGTTGTGGTGTTTCAATTACCTTTTTCATGTCCTCTCTCAAACTGAGGTTGAAAGCCTCTAGAAGGACTCTGCCCATTTTCAGCTTATTTGATTTTTCTTTTTCTTTTATCTTTTTTACCCCATTCTATTGTTTTTCTTTCCTTCAAACAAAACCACAAAACTCGAATTATCTAGCTCCACCTCTCAAATAGAGGGGGAAACAAGGGAGGGTACCAGGACCAAATAGACAAAGAGGGGACCACCTACTCTAGCAGCCTGGGGGGTGATGGTGGTGGATATGGGTTGCAGGAAGGGAACGGGAATGGGGGAGGACAAATTTGGTGATGGGTATTCCCCTGATTCAATGTCAATATGTACCTAAAATACTACTGTGAAAGATATGTAAGCCAATATGATCAAAATAAAAATTAAAAAAAAAAAAAAGGAATGTCTTGGTGTTGCTCTGTATGGTCTAATCTGTTTGGCACCCTTTTTGCCTCTTGGATTTGTAGAGAAACCTCTTTCACAATGGTGGGGAAGTTCTCTGCTATTATCTCCCTCGCTACTTGTGCTTCCCCTTTCCCATTTTCTTCCCCTTCTGGAATTCTGTAATTTGGAGATTATTTCTCCTGTCTTTGTTCATTAAGTACCTTACATTTTCTTCCAGGTTTTTTTTTTTTTTTGGTTTTTCCTTTCCTTTTTGACTTCTTTAACCCAGCTGACTTGTAATTTGTCTTCAAGTTCTTCTATGCGATTTTACACATGAGTACTATTATGGCTTGCTAACATGCTTTTTGGTTCCCTCGGTTCCATTTGTATGGATTCTCTCATCTTCTGAAAGAGTTCTTCTTTGAACTGGTTGAATTGTTCATCTATAGGTAGCTTAATTTCACAGGCTAGTGACTCCTTGATTTCCATTGCTAAACCATTAAGTATTGATTTTAGGTATTCATCCTATAAGGGTCAAGTATTCAGGGCAGATTTGGAAATTTTCCAGGATTTCTCTCCGTATCCCACACAGTAGATGTCGTTCGCTTCCCCATTGATCTTTGCATTTAGTGGTTTGGACTGCTGAATTCTCAGGGTGTTGAAAGAAATGCTAATTCAATCTGCCAGGAAGTCTATGATATAAACTGGAAAGACTTTGTGCAAAGGTGGTTGCATGGTTCGAGAAAATAGGGAGGGAGAGATGGAGAGAGAGAGGAAGGGAGGAAGGAAGAATGGAAGGAAGGGAGGGAGGGAGGCAAGGAGGGAGAAAGGAAGAAAGGATGCTGTGAAATATCCAAAAAGACAGCCTTGCCTGCCTTTGGTGGAAGGGATTAAGATGTGAGGTTCCCTATTCCCTCCCCAGCACCAACCTCGCTGGCCCCAAAGGGCAGATGAACAGTGATGGCACTGGAACCCAGAAGGTTGGGAAGGAGGCCCTATTAGAACTTGGTGGAGGGGACTAGGACGGGAGCCTCCCTGCTCTCACCCAGACAGGGCCTGACAGTCCCCAGGGATCAAAGATTTAAGATACAAATCTTTACCTGGTAACAACTTTCTTAACTACCCATTGCTACTTCCAGGCCACAATTTGGATGTTATATCTAAGGTAAAAAATTAGTTAGCAGGTCAGTCAGTGTTCTTAGAGATGTCTCAAAACAAACATTCCTCTTATCTGACAGAGCAGCCTGATTAAAGCTACAGTGCTTTTTAAAAAGGACTATGAGAAAGTTGTTTTTATGTATCTCTTGATGCTGTTTCCTAGGTAAAGGAAATTCAATCAAGGCCATATTTGCCTGTATTAATTCTTATACTTGGAAATAAATACTCAAATATATATATATATACTTAGTACAGGAGAAGGGAGATTCATATTTAGGCCAAATAAATATTTGTAACTATGCTTGAGAAATATCACCCTCACTATCAGGGAAGTCTGATCAGCCATCTGTGCTGGGAGGGGGGTCTCTCAGCAGGCCTGCTGATAAGCTTCCTTTATTTTTTTTTTTAGTTAGCAACATTCTAAAGCAATAATGCCTCAGACAGGATTAACAAAATTAAATGTTTCTGGGCCTGGAGAGATAGCCCAGCGGTGTTTGCCTTGCAAACAGCCGATCCAGGACCTAAGGTGGTTGGTTCAAATCCCGGTGTCCCATATGGTCCCCCGTGCCTGCCAGGAGCTATTTCTGAGCAGACAGCCAGGAGTGACCCCTGAGCACCGCCGGGTGTGGCACAAATAAACCAAAAAAAAAAGAAAAAATTAAATGTTCCTTAAATACAAATCTTGTTCCTGTAGAAGTCCCAGAAAACAATCCCCCCTCCCAAAAGTAAGACACACACATTTTGAAGAAACCCTAATGTTTCATGCAGTGGTAGGCAAGATATAAAAACCATCTGAATTTACACATTTCTATACCATCATCAGAAAAAAAGTACTTTGTAGTCAATCTGTACATCCAAATGCAATTGGGAATCTACCTACATTACATTATTTAATGTATATCATTTATTACCCACCACCCACCTATTTTATTTTTAAATTTTCTTGTGTAAAACCTTCATTCAAAACCCAAAAAAGATGTAAGATTAACCTGAGGGGAGGAAACAATAATAATCACTTTAGACATTTACTTAAAATGTAGTTTATCTAAATCTCAATATGTTTAGTAGAAACAAATAACTTCTCATTCAACATTTTGCTTTCTAACTGTGCAGTACACTGTGCCATAGAGAGAGAGCACGTTTCTATCTTTAGATTGTATCTTCTTTGGATGGAATTAAGATCTAACTGAATAGGCTTATGATAAATAAAAGGGATGTTGGTCCAACCAAGATGACAGCAGATATTACATGCAGGATTTATTAATTTTTTGTTGGCTTTTTAAAAAAAATAAAAGGATGAAGTTGAATGGGTTGGGTAGGGATAAAGCAGGTCAAAAGAGAACCCATATTCAATTATATAAAAATGTTCCATAATAGGTGGATGATGGCAGTAAAAATAAGAGAAAAAAGTAATCTTTCTGGAACATCATTTTTCATTAACATAGAAACACTATGTGCCAGGAAGATTGCCATTTGTGTAATTTAGCATCCAAGTTTCCCTTAGTTTATTGGAACAAATGCTTTAAATAAACTATTTAAATAAACTATTTATGTCCTCTTCACTGAAGAGAGCTGGTCTATTTCATCTTTAATGAGCTAGTTTTGGGGAACATTAGGCATGTATTGTAGTAATGCCTACTGCATAAAATCCAAGCATTTGCTGTGAACAGTTGGTGAAAGCAGTCAGTAAGAATCTAGAAAATCAATAGAAATAGATGTTACTTTAAGTCATCCATGAAAGAGACCCACAAAGTACCCAGTGTTAAAGCCAAGATCTCTCCTTGCACTTTTTATGCTGTGCAAGTTCCTCCCCTATGTAAGAGAAATTGTTCCAGGTTTTCTTGGATCTCTAGTCAATTTTCACATTAGTATAGATTTTTCAGGCAAAGGTCCTTGTTCGTATGTAACCAATTGCTTCACACATTATCCTCAAGGCTGTGCTAAATGCCTCCATATATACAAAGTAAAATGAAGTTTGAAATAAGCCATACATCTTTGTTTAAAAAAAATAGTAGTAAAAGGAATACATGTAAACATAGATTGCAGTTGATGCAGCAGAGAGAAAACTTGTCCGTTGCCACCTATAATTCTCTGCATTTAGTAGAAAGTATGTACATAAATGATGGTCACACAGACAATCACAAATCACAGGATGCCCAGCACCAGCATCATGAAACCATAGACATGATAGGTTTTATATGCCCCAAAAGATGTGAAGATAAAACACATTTCAAGAAAGATTGAGCCAAATGGTAAAATTCCTTCCAGGCAAACAATGACAGCAGGCTCCATAAACCATTTTTCTCCAGCATGGGACAAGGCACCGCATTGACACGACAAGGAAAGTTGGGCTGACCTGACAGATTTCAGCCAAGTATTGTACCAATAAGATTTAGAGGAAGAATAACAAAAAAACAGATGCAACAAACAGCCACCATTGGACCAAAAGGAATGGCTCTAGAAGCATAGTAATAAATGGCTATAAAATCGATGAAGAAAACAGTACCACACACTGGGATAAGGAATGCCCCATAAACATCTGTTTTGTCCATCTCCTTCCTCCTTGTCTGGCATATAGACTTCCTCCAAAATAGTCATTCACTGGAGATGTAGCAGCTAGACAAATATGGCTGTACTAAGCAACAATAACGACAATAAGAGACACAGCAAAAATTTGACAACCAGAACCAATCAAAGGAGAAAATATCTGTGGGTGGCTTGATGATCTAAATATATCCCCATGCACTTGCTCCTATCCATACTCATCTCCTAATTCTCTATCCATGTCATCCATTTCCTCTTCTTTACTATGTCAGGCATAATCTTTTCTTAAAGTTCTCATTAATATCATTGAAACTAAGCCCACCAAGAAAATCACCATCATAAGGAGTTGAAAGTTGAAAACCAGTGAATCCTGTGTTGAAAAAAGGAAGGAGCAGCATTAGTGGTGAGCATAGCTGCCTTCCAAGCAGTTGACCCGGGTTCGATTCCGGCCAGCACAGTAACTAAGTATGGGGCTGGAGAGATGGTGCAAGCCATAAGGAGTCTGCCTTGCACACACTAGCCTAGGACAAACCACTTTTGGATCCCCTGGCATCCCATATAGTCCCCCAAGCCAGGAGTAATTTCTGAGCACATAGCCAGGAGTAACCCCTTAGTGTCACCGGGTGTGGCCCAAAAACCAAAAACCAAAAAAAATGGGGAAGGATTGAGATATTTGTCAAATCAATCTTCAAATTTTACATCTGACTTTTTCCATTTTACTGAATGACATCTAAATTTTTGTATTGGGAACTAGTTTAACTTTCCTTCAATAGTTAGGTTCACATCAACAATTCGATTTGCATTAAAAACCTATTTCAAGTTTTTTGTAAGTCCAAAGATAGTAATCTCCATTTTCATCTGCTTCACTAACAATACCCCATATTTCTATGTACATCTGGTACCAGTAGTCATTTTTGATAGCATACACAAATGCTTCTCTCTTTTCTTCAACTAAGTTCATTTCACAGTAGGCAGCTGGCATCCCATTGTTTTTGAATTTAATATTCAGACCACTAAATTCCAATTCCACTCCCTGAAGTGCTCACCGAAAGTTTCATGGTAACTGATACTTTTCTTTGATCCCCACACAGAATGGAAGTGGAAAGTATTTGTACGTCCCTTGGCTATTATAGTAAGGCCCAACAGTATTCATCCATAAGACAACTTCTTTTTATTCTTGATAGTGTGGTCGTTGCTCATCCGCCCATGCCTGGACAGAGACAGCAACAACAACACGGCAGCCGCAGCCACGCTGGAACCCCAGCCACGGCCTCATCCTCTGCGCTCCACTGGGTGGCCCACCGACTTCTCCACAGCAGCCACCAATTCATGCAGTTGCTGACACCACCTGCTCCTGAGCCTCCCCCGCCCCCGGCTGATAAGCTTCCTTTACACTGTGGTGGCAACACATCACTTTTCATTTTTTATGTATCTTTCTTATGACTATTATCAACTATTTTTGTAGTACCAGTGACGGACACCAGAGCCTCACCTAAGGCAAATATGTGCTCTGTCATAGCACACCCTTTTACTCTAGCTTTTTAAGTGTCTCTCCATACTAATTTATTCTAATAAGAGGACTTTATGTATTACACATGTTTTCAAGCAAGTGAATGTGCTTGATGGAGTTACAACATTCCCATTTAGGTAATACTTCTAAGTCACATCTTTACTTTGTATTTCTTGCTCTTTTCTTCTTTTTATTTTTTTATTTTTTATTTTTTTTTGGGGGGGCCACACTCAGCAATGCTCAGGGGTTACTCCTGGCTGTCTGCTCAGAAATAGCTCCTGGCAGGCACGGGGGACCATATGGGACACCGGAATTCGAACCAACCACCTTTGGTCCTGGATCGGCTGCTTGCAAGGCAAACGCCGCTATGCTATCTCTCCGGGCCCTCTTCTTTTGATTTTTATTAAGCCAAACATGGTTCCAAAAACTATCTACTGCCAGAAACTGAACCTGCGTGTCTTTATGTCTTTATGCTGCTCCAACACTTTACTCCATCTCTCTAGTCCTTTGCCTGATATTCCTTCTCTTTCTTTTTTCTGGGGGGAAGGGGTTTGCACATTCCTAAATGCAGAGCCAGGGGTAAGCCTGGTTATTTTGTTTATTTGAAAAGAAACAAGACAAAAAAATAAAAGGAAGAAATTTTAAAACATCTGGATGAATATTGAGTATATTATAATGAGTAAAGTAAGCCAAACATCAAGGACAAATTCTCTGTGATTCCATTTGTATGAGGTACACAGAGCAGTCAAATCTACAAAGAAAAGAAGTAGAACCATGGGTGTCAGAGGGCAGGGATATCACTTAATGGACAGACAGTTTCAGCCTGAATACATAGAAGGATTAGAAATAGTTAAAGTTACACAGCAACACATGTTGTTGGGACCGGGTTCTGAACAAGGAAGGGCGCCATTTTGTAAAGACCACATACCAGGCTTCTCAGGTTCTGCGCAGGAAAAGATGCCATTTTGTAAGAACCACATGGTGTAGGTCTCCACAAGCTTATTTCCATAGAGAATGCCCCAAGCTACCTGGCCATACCAGGTAGGCAGCCTATCAGGGACAGGGAGCAGTAGGAAGGTATCCCTAGACAATAGCCAATTCTAAAGATCATCAGAAACTTGGAATCGGAGCCAGAGCAATAGCACAGTGGTAGGGCATTTGCCTTGCACACAGCTGACCCAGGAAGGACCTGGGTTCAATCCCTGGCATCCCATGTGGTCCCCTGAGCCAGGATTGATTTCTGAGCACATAGCCAGGAGTAACCCCTGAGCATCATCAGATGTGGCCCCAAAACAAAAACAAAACAAAAAATAAAAGAGAAAAGGAAGAAAGTTGGAACCTCTCTATATACTTTGTCTATAAAATCTTCCTCATGACTTAGGGCCCGGCTGTCTGGCCAATGTAGGGGCCTTTTTGGCAGATGGATTAGTATTAAACTTTATTCCAGTTGAGTGATTTTGTCCATCAAGTCTAGACTCTAGCATTATATGCATATTTAATGTATTAAATACATTCAAAATATTCAATTATAATGTATTGTGTACTTAAAAATGGTTACTTAGTAAATTTTATGTATTGCATATTTCACCATAATAGAGAATTAAAATAATGTTTACCTTATCTAATTAGTGGCTAAATATGACCTTGATATGGCAGACAAAGACTATGTTTGGAATGTGTCCTCAACTTTTCTAGTTTCAGAAACACATTTTTTCGAAGGGAGACAAAAGCTGGCTATGCCAGGGCTTATTCCTAGATCTGTACTCAGTACTCAGATATCAAGGCTTAGGGGGCCCTATGTGGCAACAATGATTGAACCCAGGTTGGCTCTACACAAGGAAAGCACCCGACATACTATACTACTGATCCCACCCAGATCCATAATTTCTTAGACAACTTTTCAGGCACACATCACCATCTGCAATCCCCACTGGAACCCAAGTGCCACTGTCTATTACTCCATTTGTGTCTGAGTACATGCACAGACACATGACACTATATACACACGTGCACAAGTGAGTGCATACAGGCAGACAGTACCTGTCTAAACTGCTTAGAAACACATGTAGACAGCAGCTAGTGAAAAGGATGCTGCCTAACACTTTGACTTTTAAATGGCAATACCACTAAATGAAACACACTGCCTCTTGTAAAGGCATTTTGCTGTATAAGTGAGGCTAATAAGTATTGAACTTGAGAAAAGAGATGAGAGAAGGAGATATCAAATAAAGAAAAAACACAGTGATTACTCTTAAAAGGCAGAAGATCAGCTGGCTGAAAAAAATCTTTGTCATCAGTCATAAACAAAAAAGAAATGATACATCTTTCAACACAACTACACTTACAAGTGAAGACAGAAGTGAGATGTAGGGGCCGGAGAGATAGCATGGAGGTAAGGCATTTGCCTCTCATGCAGAAGGTCATCGGTTTGAATCCCGGCGTCCCATATGGTCCCCCGTGCTTGCTAAGAGCAACTTCTGAGCATGGAGCCAGGAGTAACTCCTGAGCAACTGCCGGGTGAGACCCAAAAACCAAAAAAAAAAAAAAAAAGAAGTGAGATGTAATTTGGAAGTACCTAAATGATACCATTGATCTCAGCTGGATTTTTTTAAGCAAACACCCATGCAGAGAGCCCCTATGAGGTGGTATCCAAACAATAGTTGTAATTTCTCTGTGAGCCCCCATCTCTCTGTGTATGTGGCTGCTTCCAGACCTAAGACACCTGACCAGGGTCAATGCAGTGAGCATAACCTTTGCTGGTTTAGTGACTGAGGTGGCACAGGGTCGGTGGGGGACATGAGTCCATCAAAAGCAAACACCCATCAGAAGCAGGTAAGTAGAAAATAACAGGAAAGAGACCACTCTCCCCCCTTGTAGTGGGTTATGAAATTAGAGCAGCTGGGGGCTGTTTCTGCTACTAAATAGGAAAAGCTTGCCTGGAAGTACAGCCAACAGTAAGAAACAGAGTAAAGCATGAAAAGCGATCTCTGGCTTAGCAGAGTCAGCAAATAATGCCAATGCCAATGGAAATACCTCTAGACAGTCTCATTATGTGAATCAATCATGTCCCACTCTGACTGTTTGGTCAACTGGAATTTCTGTCACTTTTAATTGAAATCAGTTCTTATTAAACAAGTACATAGTTATAGAATATTGCTTCCATTTTTGTTTTGGAACATACAGCTTTTCTTTACATAAGTTCCATAATTTATTGGGCTCAATACAAATTATTCCCAGGGACAGAAGCAAAACGCAACCAATGGGAGATAAGTTGCACATACAGAGATAAAATATTAATAACAAATATTTGTTCAATGTCACAATGTTAGTACCTGTTTATGCTGGGTTGCTTGTGTTGTTCTTGCTTGCTTGTTTTGTTAGGATTTGTTTATGGGCCATTCTCAGTGATGCTCAGGGGTTACTCCTGGCTCTAGGCTCAGGAATTATTCCTGGTGGTGCTCAGAGGGCCCTATGGGGTGTTGGGATAAAACCCAGGTTTGCCTTGTGCAAGACAACCACTGTTACTCTGGCTCTACAGTTCATCCACAAATAGCCAAGTTCCCTCACAGCACAAAGGAAAAAGTCCTTAGCTGGATGACATCTGCTGTCTGAAGTTCAAACAATGCAGTACCAACACCAGGAATGACCGGCTCCTCACTGATAACCTCCACTGCCTCCAAGCAATGCAAGTACTATAGCAAACCAGGCTTCGAATCTGCTGAGCCACATGAAAGAAACAGTCACGTCTCACCACACTGACACTAGAAAATGGCAATAGAGCAATCCTGACAGAGGCAGTTTACAGCAAGCTATGAGTTCATTACAAAACTGACCTACAAAGTGAAATAAGCAGAAATTTCCACATGTAGGGGCGAGTGCCTTGCCCGCACTAGCCTAGGACGGACCATGGTTCGATCCCCCGGCATCCCATCTGGTCCCCCAAGCCAGGAGCAATTTCTGAGCACAGAGCCAGGAGTAACCCCTGAGCGTCATGAGGTGTAGCCCAAAAACCAAAAAAAAATTTTTTCCACATGTAGAAGATAAAGCGCCAGAATGTGAAGCATGCTATACAAGTAAATGCTTCCTGCTTTGGCATCTAGAGACACATCAATCTGTGTACATATTAAGTCATAGTGTCAAACCTTACTGTAGATAATTGGCTGAAAATATTTTGTTTTCCAGTCATCAAAGCAAACAGCTTTGTGCATATCTATCAAAGGGCTGACAGCACAACGGAGCCAGGAGAGAACAGTAGACATTAAAACAGACGTTCGGGGCCGGAGAGATGGCATGGAGGTAAGGCGGTTACCTTTCATGCAGAAGGTCATCGGTTCGAATTCCAGCATACCATATGGTCTCCCGTGCCTGCCAGGAGCAGTTTCTGAGCACAGAGCCAGGAAAAACCCCTGAGCACTGCCGGGTGTGACCCAAAAACCACAAAAAAAAAAAACAAAAAAAAAAACAAAGAAAAAAACAGACGTTCAATAGAGTTGAGAGGAATTAAAACTGCAATGCACTTTCATGAGAAAATCTTGTAAACTAATCCATTTGACCTCTAGTACTTTATTGTCTGGAATTAGAGATTAGAGAGCAAATGTCCATGCACAAAACTCTCAATATTCGATGTTTATGTAGTAATTCAAAACTGAGAGGAGTGAGGCTGATGAAATCAATCAGCCCTGGGTCTAAAATAATTAATAAGAAGCACAGCGCAAAGCCCAACGTTCAGGCAGACATACAAGTCAAAACTCACTAGAGGGAAATGCTAGTGCACAAGCCTCCCAGAGCTCAAGGGGAGGAAAAGTAATATCAGACCTAAAATAATACCAGAGCTCTGGAGAAGAGTAATAACAGCAAACTACATGTGCACGCCACGCGCACACACAGACACTGAATATCTGCTGTTCAACTTGTTTCCACCACAACTTCCTGGCACCCTTCTCACCAAGGAAAAAGAAAGCAGAAACTTATGAATCTGATGTCATGAATTGCTCATGAGGACAACGACACATTCTATCATGTGGCCTTTGCTTCCGAATGGCAGGTCGCAGACCTGCTGCTCAAAACACAGAGCCAATACCTGCTGGCAGCTCCATTTCCTGGAGCTGACAGAGCTGCTGAAGCCCATTTGGTTATAGACTCATCAATAACATGTTTCATTTGAACCTTGTACAGATTAAACTAGTTAGTATAAAGGAAACAATCCTAAGGCTGACAGCAGCTCAGTGATTCTCTTCTTTCCGCTTCCCTCAGAATATGCTTAACCTCACAAAACTCTATTTTTAGTTAGCATAAAACTGTTTACTTGAGCAGCTTAGGAATCTACTTCTGAGCATCTTATAAAAGCTTTACTAAGAATGGTGATAAAGGGACCAAAAATATAACAGCAGTAGGGCGTTTGCCTTGCATGCAGAAGGACGGTGGTTCGAATCCCAGCATCCCATATGGTCCCCCCAGCCTGCTGGGGCAATTCCTGAGCGTAGAGCCAGGAGTAACCCCTGAGCGCTGCTGGGTGTGAGAAAGGAAGGGAGGGAGGGAGGGAGGGAGGGAGGGAGGGAGGAAGGAAGGAAGGAAGGAAGGAAGGAAGGAAGGAAGGAAGGAAGGAAGGAAGGAAGGAAGGAAGGAAGGTGATAAAGATGTACAAGTCCACGTACATAATTTTCCTAGACTCTTAGGGGCTCACAGAGTGTCTTCATGGTTTCTTAGAAAGGATCTGGACCACACAGCACAGGAGGTGAGGCACTGGTCTATTTGCATCTGACCCAAGTTCAACACTGCTATCCCACAGCATCCCCCTGTCAGGATGTCTGAGCAAAGAGCCAAACCTTCAAACAAAAGAAAGCCTAGGAACTGTAAATTAACATTCTGGGAGGGGGTATCATATTTTGTTTGTGGGACACACAAACAGTCCTCAAGGCTTTCTCTTAGTTTTGTACTCAGGGATCACTCCTGACAGGTTCAGGGGACCACATGTGGTATGTGGATCAGGAGCAAACTGGGGTCAGTTGCATACAAGGCGAATGCCCAACCCTCTATCCTATCACTTTGACCCCTCAAAGTGATAAATAAAGCCCTATCACTTTTAGCCCTGATTCCTATCACTTCTTTCAGTATTAAAATAATTGTATTCACCTTAGATCCCGTCCTTGGAACGGCATGGTTTTCTACACTAGCAGAAATCAAACTGCCACACAGGGAGGTCCAAATGCTGCCCTGCTACAGGGTGGGCTCATATGACACACTGAAAACTGGGAAACAACAACAACTTGCTTTCAGGCAGGTTTCCCTGCCTTGCCACCTAACAGTCAGATGAAATCAGAAGACGCACCATGACACCCCGGCTTCAACATAGGCTATGTGCAGAAAACAAGATCTCTAATTTCAGAAGCCCGACTGCAACAACTTTGATTGATGAGAACAATTAGTATGCTCAGAGCCTGTAGTTGGTCTTATAACAGGATTTATCCTGTAGGGAGTCCCTGTTTTTTAGGCTATGGGTATTTCCTTTCTAATTTCCCCAACATTTGCTGTGCCTAGGCAAAATAATAAGAATAAGAATAATTGTATTCAACAATTCTTCCCACACACTAGAAATAAAAGCGTTCTGTACAGGGCCAAAGCGATAGTGCAGTGGTAGGGTGTTTGCCTTTCACACGGCTGATCCAGGATGGAACTGTTGGATCCCCTGGTGTCCCATATGGTCCTCCCACGCCAGGAGAAATTTCTGAGCACATAGCCAGGAGTAACCCCTGTGCGTCACCAAGTGTGGCCCAAAAACCAAACAACAACAACAACAACAACAACAAAAACCATTCTGTACAGTTCTACAGTTATAGAAAACCATTCTCTGTACAGTTACAGTGTTGGGTGCTTTCTCTTACACACACACACACACACATACACACTCATACAGTACAACATCTCCAAGGCCAGGCTCTGCACCATACTTCCCTCCAGAGAACTACCTCCTCCCTCAAGGAGTGTCTGCAACATTCCAAACTGCAACAAAACAGGAACAAATGACAGCAATCACAACTCATTCAGTACACTTGATGTCACTACAATGTTAGGATTAACAACAATCAACAATTTTAGATTTCATAAGATTAACTTTTCCATAACCCAATAGCTTCAAGTGGAAAAGTAAGCAAATTACACTGCCTCTAGTATAAGACTATCTGTTTTGTTGTCTGAAACTATTAAGGATAAATTCAGCAAACACAATAAGAGCACTTTAGGATCAACTTAATAGGCTAAGAGGAAAATAGAATCTTAAGTCTAAAATGCTTACATGCATCTTGAAGGAGAAAGACAATGCATTAAATACTGAAAATTTTTGAACTGCTATCCCTAGGTAGCAGTATCACTGAACATTAAATAAAAAGAAACTGTACTGCCCTAGATCATGTCATCTTGATAACAGGAAAAAAACAAACTTTTGTAAACACAAAAACAAAAACAAAAGAACCCAGGTCCCAGGGAGTAGCTTTGTGGCTGTCAGCACCTGCCTTGAGGCCCATGACTTCCATCCCTCATGCTGCCCACATATACCAAACCTGACCTTGACACTGGGACAGAATGTACCATCTGTAGTGCTCAGTTAGGTGTGAAAGCACCACAAATGAAAATGCTTCTGATGCCCAGCAAGTATCACCTCTGAAGTTTGTGGCCTCTAGTGAGTTACTACAACTAGGCAAGTACACCCCAGTAAATAAAGGGAATGGTAAAGGGGACATAGTCATTTTATAAATAAGGCAAGGAAGATAGTTCATAACTAGTGCACACAGGAGGGCCAGATTCTGTCCCTAGCTCCCCAACACCAAGAGCAATGCACTAATTTTTGAGGAATACCACATGTCGCAAAAATAAATAAATAAAATAATATAGATTTTTTCAAAAATAGTATGTTCCTTCCAAAGTTGAAAGATCAAATTCATTTCATAAATAAATAATCATATGCTGTTGCTCAAACAACTTTTAAATAGTGAAATAAGCATTTGTATGCTCTCAAAATGTTTGCAAGAAACGTCTTAAGATAACAAGATCCGGTCAAAATGGCAATTTTAGTTTGATCAAAACCATACCAAACAAAATTTCAGACTTTAACAGCACATCTCTGAAATTCTCCACAAGAAAGTGTCAAGGAATTTGGGGGAACGTGTTAAATGCTACAAGTTCTTCTCAACTGGACCTTCAATTCCTTTTTACAATAGTTCTTTCGAAGAGAAACTTTCCCTTCCACTATGAAAAAGAAACATCTTGTCCTAATTCTCTCAAGGATATAAAATATCTATTACATACTTTTTAGCTGTGCTTATAAAATTGGAAACCCATCTTGAAATATGAGCTTACTGATACACGTGCTCTGCTATAATTTGGCAAAATCTGGTGTCTTGTATTTTGTGTACACACATAGCAAGCTTTTATGAGAAAGCTTATTGAAAAATTCTCGTTTCATCAACCATGACAACGATAGCTGGAAATAATCAGTGTCTAAAAGTGAAAAACAAAAGTCAGGGGAAAGAAAAAAGGAACGTGTTTGCCAAAGAGGCAGGCTGTAGGGGAGAGTGGGGTAAGAAAATCGGGGGCATTGGTGGCAGAAAATGAACACTGGTGAAGGCATGCATGTTGGAACATTGCATGAAACTCAACCATCAACAAAGTTTTAACTCTGTATCTCATAGTGATTCAATAAAATTAAAAATTATCATTTCATTCAGCATCTTAAATGAATGGTAATGGCAAAGCTGGACAACCACGTAAAGAAAGATAAAACCTGATCACTAATAACATACATAAAACCTCATTCAAGTTGCATTAAAGGCACAGATATCACACACACATATAAATATATAGCAAAAAATGACCTGTAACCAGTTGTTACAGCTATGGAATTCAATATCAGAGTTTGTTTCAAGGCAATTCAAAAGCAAGAATACACTTGGAAGGATAGGAAGTTAAAGAGTTAAAGTATTTCTCTCTACCCTCCAAGGCTTTCCCAACAGTATGGTAGATCTATATAGCAAAAGAAATTATCAGAAAAACAAGTGGCAGTGTAGCAATTGAGGATTGTTTTGAACATATGCCTTATAGTGGATTAATACACAAAAAGCATGTAATTCTACAACACACATGGTGGATTTAGGGTAACTTTTGAGCTATGTCTCAGGTACATACATACTTGTTTATCAAAATGACAGAATTTGTTTTCAATTAAAAAACTATGGCTAGGGCCCGGAGAGATAGCACAGCGGCGTTTGCCTTGCAAGCAGCTGATCCAGGACCTAAGGTGGCTGGTTCAAACCCCGGTGTCCCATATGGTCCCCCATGCCTGCCAGGAGCTATTTCTGAGCAGACAGCCAGGAGTAACCCCTGAGCACCGCCGGGTGTGGCCCAAAAACCAAAATAAATAAATAAATAAATAAATAAAACTATGGCGAGGGGCCGGCGAGGTGGCGCTAGAGGTAAGGTGTCTGCCTTGCGAGCGCTAGCCAAGGAAGGACCGCGGTTCTATCCCCCGGTTTCCCATATGGTTCCCCCCCAGACAGGGGCAATTTCTGAGCACTTAGCCAGGAGTAACCCCTGAGCATCAAACAGGTGTGGCCCGAAAAAAAATAATAACTATGGCTAACTGGTTTATGAATCATTAGATAAATCTGTTGGAATACCCTGTTTTTACCAAAAACAAAGATGCTCCCCAGTTTTCTCTTTCCTTTTTACCCATCCGTTTAGACATGTCAAAGGTCCACCTAGACTAGATTGGTTTATGGGTATTTTTGTCTGTCACTCGACCCTCCCCTTCTGGGTGGGATTTGAGCTGGTAAATAAAGAGAGAGTTCGGTTTGGTGGGCCCAGAGACTAGAAACCACCAGACTCCATGCTTTTCTCCCTTGCTTTATTAATTTAATGGCAGCCTTATTCAGACTTGCTTAACCTGGATTGAAATATGAAGTATGGAGCAGTCACATTTATCCTTTACTACTAAAGCAGGATGTGGTGTGTTTGTATTTTTACTTTTTATCCTCAATTTAAAAAAAAAAATGAAAGAAGATGTTTGAGGTTTCTGTTCTTTATATTAAGAGACTAAAAATAGGGGACCGGAGCGATAGCACAGTGGTAGGGCGTTTGCCTTGCACACGGCCAACCCGGGAAAGACCCTGGCTCAATTCCCGGCATCCAATATGGTCCCCTGAGCCTGCCAGCAACTTCCTAGTGCAGAGCCAAGAGTAACCCCTGAGCGCTGCTGGGTGTGACCCCCCCTAAAAAGAGAGAGACTAAAAATAATAAATCCAGGCATCTTCACTTGCATTTACACATGTATGTACAACCCTCCAAAACATGGGTACATGCATGCATACATCATTCGCACTACATGTGTTCCAAGACACATACACGCTTATTTACATACACATACCAAACTGTACATATGTGTGGGGTGTATAAACATCACACACATATACATGTAAACACACCAAAGACCTAACTGACTCTCAGCCAGCCTCTAGCCAAAAGAGATCTCCATTTGGAGCCAGCCTCAACCCAGGCCACCAGAGACGTCATAACATGCATAACCTAGGCTGAAGAGCAGAACAATTTTATGCTAGATTTGTGGGTGGGAGAAGCAATTGCATCATCCTTCCTGCAAACTTTAGGTGTTCCATGCCTTCCTGTTTTGGTGAGCTTCAAAGTCTCCCTAATTGCTATTATTCGGCAGTATAGTAGTAACCAACAGCTCAGGTGATGATGTTCCTCGAAATAAGTCCCCACTGAGAAAAAAAAAACCAAAACATAAGACACTATGTAGCTGTTTTTCTGGCCAAATGGTTTACATATAAATAGCATGTAAAATCACTACCTCAAATATATATTCTAAATAAAGTAATAAAGAGGGTCTTAGAAAATTAATTAATTTATTTATTTTTGCTTCTTTGGCCACACCCAGTGACACTCAGGGGTTAATCCTGGCTATGTGCACAATTTGCTCCTAGCTTGGAGGACCATATGGATGCTGGGGGATCGAACCATGGTCCGTTCTAGGCTAGCGTGCACAAGGCAAATATCCTACTGCTTGCGCCACCACTCCAGTCCCGTGAGAACTAATTTATTATATGAGTTTCCCTATTAATATTTTCTTTGGTTACTAATTCATTCATTATGTCTACTCACACTCAACAGTAGACAGACCAAAGCCAATATACCAAAGGGTTAACAAATAACGGCAGAAAACTTGAAACGGAAAAAAATTCTATTTATCTCCTCTAATGATCCAGAAACCAGTTAGGATGTCTGAGTATAGGTTATTTTTCATTTTTTATCAATGAAATCACTGGATTGTGGGAGCATCTATGAAACAATGCCTAAGGAAAATTTCAAGTCCAATACACTCTACCATTCTCTGCTCGTTAGGGAGACTACACATACACACACTTCTTAGTTGGAATAAGTTTCCAATTATCACCAAGATCAAGGTCTTCTAAATGTGATGGTTATTTTTATAAGATTTTTCTTTTTTCTTTTTTTAGAAAACAGAATTTTGAGGGGCTGGAGAGATAGGGCAGCAAGTAGGATACTTGTCTTGCACATGGCTGACAGGGTTTGGTCCCCAGCAACTCATACTCTGGTCTCCAGAGTACCACCAGGATTAACTCCTGACTGCAGAACCAGGCATAAGCCCTGAACACTTCCAGGTAGAGTCGAGAAACAAACAAAAAATAATTTTGAAAAAACCAAGACACAAAACTATTTTTACAAACACAATGTTAAATATGAATCGGGCCAGTTTGTGTCTGAGGAATGTCCCTAATGTCTCCTCCTCTAGGCTTCCAGGTGTGATTCTGGTTGCCCCCAAAACAAAAACAGAAACAAACAAACAAGGAAATAAAAAAGAGATAAGAATCTGGAAATTCACTAAACATAAAATCTTTAATTACACTCTTATTGGGAATTAACTATAGTCAAAACCAATTATTAGACATGAAAGAACAAGATAAAAGAGAAGGGTTTATCATAATCACATTTTTCTAAACACAATACGTCTTCTGTGGCAATACACAAAACAAGCGGGTCATGGTCTCTTAAAATGGCAGTTCCACAACTGGAACAGAGAAGAGCAGGTCAAACAGGATGAAATCTGACAGAAAACAAACATTGGCAGGGTTACAGATTCTACTTATCTAGTCAACACAGTGACTACAATCTGGGAAGCTTATTGGTCCTTTCAGATAATGCTCATTGGAACTAGTATACAGATAACTACAATGAACACAAAGAGAGCTATCCTACCATCCAAGTGCATGAAAGCACTTTCTGAGCAATGCACTGAGACTCACAGCAGTGTGTGCAGATACTCTGCCTTCAATGGCCGGAGGAGGGTAAATGCATCAGTGATTCCTCATCAATCAGGGGAGGACTCTGCTGCAGATCTGGCTGATCGTTCTCCTATTAGGGATCATGATGTCATGTCAAGAGTAAATGCTTGACTTGAATGTTGGAGAATCTAGGCTCCATCTATGGTACTGCATGGACCCCTGGCATTGCCAGGAGTGGCCTCCATCATAAACATACAAACCAAAAACAGATCAGCATCAAGGGTTGACATGTCAATAAGTGCTCTAAGTATGCTGAACATAGTAAAAATAGTGCTTGAGGGACCAGAGTGACAGCACAGCAGTAGGGCATTTGCCTTACATGCAGTTGATCTGGCTTCGATTCTAGGCATCCCGTATGGTCCTCTGAGCCTGTCAGGGGCGATTTCTGAGTGCAGAGCCAGGAGTAACCCCTGAGCATCACTGGGTGTGGTCCAAAGAACAAACAAAAAATGGTGCTTGTCTTGCATATGGCTACTCCAGGTTCAATCCCCAGAACTCCCACATGGTCTTCCAAGTCCACCAGGAATAATCCCGAAATACAGAGCCAGGAGAAAGCCCTGAGCACCACCCAATGTAACCCAAATACAGACAACAACAAAAGAATAGTGCTTGACGTCCAAGTATTCTCCCACCCCCATACTGAGAGGCCTAGTCTAAGCATCAGAAAAACAGCAGACAAATCCCAACTGATGAGCATTCCACATCTGACCAGTACACCTCCAAAGCACAAGAGTGATAATACCGAAGTCTGAGGAACTCAAAGGCAAATGGAACCTGGGCAAGTACAATGGTTCCATGTGATGTGAAACCCTGAATGAAAGCCACATGAGGTTAAAACCCAAGAAAGCACATTTAAGTATAAGGTAGTTCAAGGCACACTGCCCCTCCATCCTGCAGTCAGTAAACTGAATGGACAAGTGAACAGGTGATGTCTTCAACTCAGAAAGTTTCAGGCCTAATCTGGAAAACCCAGCTCCTGAGGCAGCACATAAGTGGCTGTGGCAGGATGTACAGATGTGAAAAGATGCTCTTATTAGGCAAAGCACTTTCTTTTTTTGTTTTGTTTTTAGTTGTTCTGTTGTTGTTTTTTTTTTTTTGGGGGGGGGGTCACACCTGGTGGCGGCACTCAGGGGTTACTCCTGGTTCTGCTCAGAAATCATTCCTGGCAGGCACAGGGAACCATATGGGATGCCAGGATTCAAACCACTGTCCATTCGGGGTCTGTGGCTGCGGTTGCCTGCAAGGCAAATTCCCTATCACTGTGTTATCTCTCTGGCCCCCTAGGGCAAAGCACTTTCTAAGCCACTGTGAAGCTCAGTAGCACAGTCCTCCTCAGCAGGGCTTACTTTCAGTTACTGAGTCAGACATATCTTTCTCTCTCACTTTCTAAGAGGTGGGTTGCGGGGGTGTTCCACCATGCGCTTTCATCTGGAAAAAAAAGAAATTCAACAAAAAGTGTTATGTTTCACATGCCCATGGATTTTAGTCTCCTATAACAGTAAATCCAAGCTGAACACAGCTGTGAGATTGGTGGACAAAGTCTCTGAAAACTTCAGGGATGCAGAACCTCGAGGGATTTGTAAGATTGGCTTTAGAGTTGGCTTCCCAGATAATATCTGCAGAAAATTTATTTCAAAGTGCCTTTAAGGCTTTATCCCCTTGCATCTGAATATGCCAAAAGGCAGTTTCTGGATTCCAAGATTTAAAATGGTGCATTTCTACCCCAAAATATTTGTTTATGCTACCTGTTTTCACTTGGGGCAGAAAAGAGTCACAAAACCAAGTGGACAATCTAATCTGGTGAGGTGCAGGTCAGAGTCTGAGAAAGTTAGAAATTTCCAACCATCATTCTGACAAATTCTGCAACGAACTGAAAGCTTTCATTCCTTCTTTGACAGCAGGAACCATAGGTCTGCCAGCCTTTGCTGGCCTCCATGTGTTTTCTCATGTTAAACTCCAGAACTCAAGAGGGAGTCCTGGAAAGAAACACCCTACAGTCAGGAGAAATTGCTCCCCAGGGTGTGTCAGAGAAGAATTCTTTTTTTTTTTTGGTTTTTGGGCCACACCCGGTAACGCTCAGGGGTTACTCCTGGCTATGTGCTCAGAAGTTGCTCCTGGCTTGGGGGACCATATGGGACACCGGGGGATCGAACCTCGGTCCGTCCAAGGCTAGCGCAGGCAAGGCAGGCACCTTACCTTTAGCGCCACCGCCCGGCCCCGTCAGAGAAGAATTCTACCCAGTGCACAGGCACTCTCCTCCCCCAATCACTGCTTCACAGGTGCCTTCCCTGATGCCCTGAGCCCACTGAGACAGAAACAAGCATTTAAGAATTCCAGGAGCAGCAGTCAACATAATAAGAAAATATCTCTCCTGTTTTAGAGAAAGACATCAGCTTTGGAAATTTTTCTAGCAAGCATTCTCAGAAGAGATGGCAGACTCCCCGTTTTGCACAAACTACATCAGCCCAACACCACATCCTGCACCTCCTACAAAAATGGCCCAGTTCCATTCTGAAATCAAATAATATGAGCAGCTAATTCCTCTCAGATGAGACTGGACTTCAGGGCTAAAAACTCTAAAACCTTCCTTTCAAAAGGGGATAGGACTAATGTCTCCACAAACACCTTGCCACCAGAAAATCCAGCAGCCACCACCTCCCCCCACCATCTTCCCAGTAGAAAAATGGTCCGGGGCCAGAGAGATAGCCTGGAGGTAGGGCATTTGCCTTGCATGCAGATGGATGGTGGTTCAAATCCCGGCATCCCATATGGTCCCCCAAGCCTGCCAGGAGCAATTTCTGAGCACAGAGCCAGGTGTAACCTATGAGTGCTGCCAGATGTAACCCCAAAACCAAAAAAATAAAATAAAATAAAATAAAATAAAATAAAAATGGTCTGGCTCTTCCACCAAGTTCAAAGAGAAACTGATGGCTGCTGATACTTCTCAAGTAACCTGTAGCAGGCTGATCCTTCTCTAGCATTTTCAGAAGGGGTAAAGGAGAGCCCTCATTACTACATCAAATACAACAGCCAAATGCCATACCCCATGTCCTCTGACAGAAATAGCCAAACTTCACAATTTAACCTTATTAAACTTCCAAGTCACCAAATTTGTTTCGGGTATATGTAACCTGAACTACACCGCTACACAAGACCTCAATATCTTATAATAGCATCAGCCCAGTAGTATCACAAGAAATCTATTGGGAAAGCTACATAGAAATCTTCCAAGCTCAATGAGCCTAAATAATAACACAGAAGGCTCAACTAGTACCAACTACAGCTCAGTAAATCCTGAAACTCTGACACCATGGAGAGATACAATAATCATTTCAAATTCCTGTATCAACCTAAATTTTGATAATATCTTTCTTTTGTGTTCTAACAATGTGAAGTGAATTTGTGCCTGCATGGAGGCAGACTATTATGGTGGATGGAAAATTGGTAATACTGGTGAAAGGAAAGTCACACTGGTGGTGGGATTGGTGTCCTAACATTTAATGCCTGAAACAGTTGTATTCTCAATAACTCAGTAAATAATGGTGTTAGAATAATAATTATAAATAAAACTTCCAGCAAGCTCAAATCTCCCTTCCTAGTACCTCAACTGTATAAGTAACAATGTCTCTAAAAGTAATACAAGTTAGGTACCAGAGAGGTGGCACTAGAGGTAAGGTGTCTGCCTTGCAAGTGCTAGCCAAGGAAGGACAGTGGTTCGATCCCCTGGTGTCCCATATGGTCCCCCCAACCCAGGGGCAATTTCTGAGCGCTTAGCCAGGAATAACCCCTGAGCATCATTTCGGGTGTGGCCCAAAAAACCATAAAAGTAATATAAGTTAAACTTGACCAGAAACTCAAAATGAGTGCTGGTGGCCTTTAGTCTAAAAGAGATAATGTGATTGTTAGGGTTCAGAGTTGAAGGACAGACAATTGAAATGAAACAAAACAAAGCTTTATTCCATCTACCAACAAGCTACAAATGACTGATTAGGGCCACAGCCCACAAAAAGCAACCCTGCCCAGGGTCAAAGATCAGATTAGATAGGGCTAGAAGCAGAAAGTCTTGACCTTTAAGTTGATTGGCTATTTCTAGGGTGTTTCTAGAGTGTTTCATTATGTCTTTTTATGGCTAGATATCTTGGGTGGCATATAGGGTCTGATTCATTAATGTTGGAATAGAAATTATTATCATTGTTGTTAGCCCTTAAATGGAAATTTAACTTTGTGTTCACAAAATGGAGTCCTTTCTGCTCCAGGCTTCACAGTTATAAAAAAGAAAATATTTTTGTATTTTTTCTTTTGAAGAGCTACTCTTAGCAGTTTAAGGGCTTCTCCTAACTCGGGGTTGTTCCTAGTAGGCCTAAGGGACAATGCGGTGCTAGAATATAAGTACTTAAAACACTGAGATCTCTCTTTCACCCATCTTATTACTCTACATTTGTTTTGTTTGTTTGTTTGTTTTGGGGCCATATCCAGTGTTCGGAGTTACTCCTTGCTCTGAGCTCAAAGATAATCCCAGTAGGTACCATGTAGAGTGCAGGAAAATAAATTCAGGTCAATACCCTACAAGGCAAACACCGAAACTGCTATATTACCTCTCTGATTCCCCCTATTTCTAATGTTATTTATGCCCAATTTCATACAATAAAGTAAATCTTTTTTTTGTTTGTTTTTTGTTTTGGGGGCCACACCTGGCAATGCTCAGGGGTTATTCCTAGCTCTGTACTCAGGATATAAGGGCCCAGAATTGTGTTGCTTTTTGGACTTTGAAGTATTACCTGAGTCACCTGGCAGTGCTCAGCTCAAGACTGTATCCAGCAAAACTTGGGAGGCCATGTGGTGCTGGGGATAGTGCTGAGATTGACCGTATAGGGCATAATACATCTGAACATTAGTGCCCAATTTCTTGAATGTTTTTGTTTCTTCTGCCAAGAATCAAACCCAGAACCTAAAAACAAAGTGAGTGTTGAACACTGGTTTAGGGCAGCTTTTAAAGAATGTATTATTACTATCATCAGATACTTTTAAAATTTATTCAATAGTGCTTACTTCAACAGCACATATACTAAAATTGGAACGGTACAGAGAAGATTAGCATGGCCCCTGCTCAAGGATGACATGCAAATTCGTGAAGCGTTCCATATTATTACAGAATTAGTGAACTGGAAGATCAAATGCAGAACAACTCCATACAGCAGAAGAGACTAGAAAAACACCTTAAGGCAAAGACCATACAATGGAAAAAGTACTCGAAGAATGTGAACAGATGAAAATAGAAGTCTTTGATAAACTCAAAAGAAACAACATAAAAATCATTGGAGTCCCAGAGGCCCAGGAAGGGGATCCACAGGAAGAATCAACAGTCAAAGACATCATCGCAGAGACTTCCAGAGCTAAAGACTGCATGCAATCAAAGCCTGCATGCCCAAAGAGTACCAGCTAAAGAGACCCAAACAAAAACACCCCAAGAACATCCTAATCACAATGACGAATCCTACAGATAGAGATAGAATACTGAAAGCATCAAGATCAAAAAGGGAAATTACATTCAAAGGAGCATCCATAAGATTTACAGCAGACATGGCACAAGAAACTCTCAAGGCCAGAAGACAGTGGTGGGACATTATGACAAGACTGAATGAAATGGAGGCTTCACCTAGAATACTGTACCTAGTTCGACTCACATTTAGGTTTGAAGGAAGGATACACAGCTTGACGGATAAACTCAAAAAGTTCACAGATGCAAAACCAACCTTAAAGGAAAAACTGAAAGGTCTACTTTAAAACAAGAGAGAACAACAAACACACCAAATTTATACACGAAAATGATATTAAATTCTATGACAATCATCTCCCTCAATGTCAATGTACTAAATGCACATGAAGAGACACATTATGAGACACAGAGTGGCAAAATGGATCAAAAAAAAAATGAACCCAATCTTCTGCTGCCTTCAAGAAACACACCTGAATAGTCAGAACAAACATAGACTCAAAATCAAAGGCCGGAGAAAAATCATCCAAGCAAACAAAACCTTTGAAAAAGCTGAGGTGGTCAGATTAATATCAGATGATACCAACTTTAGACTCAGAAAAGTTGTAAGGGACAAAGATGGACACTTCGTACCAATCAAAGGATATGTGTGCAACAGGAAGAAATCAGACTTCTAAACATATATGCACCCAATGAGAGACCAGCAAATTATCTAATACAATTATTGACAAATTTGAAAGAAGACATCAATAATAACACAATAATTGTGGGAGACCTCAACACGGCCCTGTCAACATTTGATAGATCAACCAGACAGAAACCCAACAAAAATATACTAGCCCTGAAAAGAGAAATGGAAGAAAGAGGACTAATAGATATATATAGGACACTCCATTCCCAGAAATCTGGATATACATTCTTCTCCAATGTACATGGGTCATTCTCCAGGATAGGCTACATGATGGCGCATAAAACATACCTCCATAAAATCAAGAGGATAGAAATGTTGCAGGCTACCTTTGCTGACCACAAGGCTCTGAAATTAGATGGAACTACAAAGGAACACCTAAAATACTTTAACAACTGGAAATTAAACAGCCTGCTACTGAACAACCAGTGGGTCAAAGATGAAATCAAAGAGGAAGTCAAAGTTTCCTGGAAACAAATGACAATGAAGACACAAACTATCAGAATCTATGGGATACAGCAAAAGCGGTCCTGAGAGAAAAATTTATAGCTTTGCAAGCACACATCAAGAAAGAAGAAGGGGCATACCTGAACAGCTTAATGACATAGCTTATACAATTAGAAAATGATCAACAAAAGGAACCAAAAATAGGGAGACAGAAAGAAATAACAAAGCTGAGAGCAGAAATCAATGAAGTGGAAACCCAAAAAACAATCCGAAAGATCAATGAAAGTAGAAGTTGTTTTTTTTAAATAAACAAAATTGATAAACCGTTGGCAAAACTCACAAAGAAAGAGGAACTTGATAACCCGTACTAGAAATGAAAAGGGGGAGATCACTACAGATATTGCAGAGATTCAAAGGGTAATCAGAGACTACTTTGAGAAACTCTATGCCACTAAACATGAGAACCTGGAAGAAATGAATAAATTCTTGAACTCTTATAACCTTCCATGATTGAGTAAGGAGGATATAGCATATCTAAACACCCTCATCACTATTGAGGAAAGTACAACGATAATCAACTGTCTGACCAAAAAGAAACACCCAGGCCCAGATGGATTCACTAATGAATTCTTTCAAACCTTTCAAGAGGAACTACTACCAATCCTAGCCAGACTCTTTCATAAAATTGAAAAATGGGAACACTCCCAAACAGCTTTTATGAAGCCAACATAACCTTGATACCAAAACTAGACAGAGATGCTGCCAAAAAAATTTACAGACCAATATCCCTGATGAACACAGATGCAAAGATCCTCAAAAAATCCTGGCAAATAGGATCCAATGCCTCATCAAGAAGATCATTCACTATGATCAAGTAGGTTTCATCCCAGGAATGCAAGGATGGTTTAACATTCATAAATCTATCAACATAATACACAACATCAACAACAAGAAAAATAAAAATGACATGATCATATCAATAGACGCAGAGAAAACATTTGATAAAGTCTAACACCCATTCTTTATAAAAATTTTCAGCAAGTTGGGAATGAAAGGAACCTTTCTCAATATAGTTAAGACCATCTACCACAAGCCAATGGCAAATTTATCCTCAATGGAGAAAAACTAAAAACCTTTCCTCTAAATTCTGTCCTCTCTCACCACTCCTCTTCAACATAGTACTGGAAGTACTTGCTATAGTGATTAGGCAAGAAAAAGATATCAGGGGCATCCAGACAGAAAAGGAAGAAGTCAAGCTCTCACTGTTTGCAGATGACATGATACTCTACCTAGAAAACCCTAAAGACTACCAAAAAGCTTCTAGAAACAATAGATTCATATAGCAAGGTGGCAGGCTACAAAATTAATACACAGAAATCAATGGCCTTTTTATACATCAATAATGATAGAGAAGAAATGGACATTAAGAAAACAACCCCATTCACATTAGTGCTATACAAACTCAAATATCTTGGAGTCAACTTGACCAAAGATGTGAAGGACCTATTCAAAGAAAACTATAAAACCCTGCTCCAAGAAATAAGAGAGGACACACAGAAATGGAAACATTAGTACAAATGTAAATTCAATTACTACATGTTCAAGCAAGATTAACAAGACATGATACTAATTGACCACGTGGTGACAAATGCCTCTTTATTCAAGGGTTTCTACGTGGGTGATATCACTAGCAATGAAGAAAGTGTTCTTTTCTAATTTTCCGCAAAGGCTATAAAGTATAGCAGTGTTGATGCTTATCTACATTTATTTCATAATCTGTAAAGTATTCCACTAAGATTAAAACCAAACCATATGCCAAATATAGGAAGCTGTCTGTGAATGAGTTTTTAATTTAATAAACATAAAGTATATGTTACATATAAATACAGTGCAAGAAGAATAAAATTGAGAAAGGCACTGAATAGATAACGCTCCAGAAAGTGTGTCTGAAATACCACATTCTGCGTGAGTCCAGGGTCAAAGGAACATGTGCACTGCTTGTCAAATATACAGACTGTGAACCCCAAGCCCCTGCTCTCAAGTTAGTGCTAGTTCTGAAGACAACAGCCTACTCACTTTAGTTACAGAATTGAGCACAGAAAACTGTGGGGAGCCTAGCTGATGAAACCTAGAACATAGGACACCTCAGTAATTCCTAATCTTGTCACCCACATGACCAAAGGCGCCCATGCCTTGAGAACAAAGGAAATAAACAAATACTAAAGTAATTCAAAGCAGCCCAATACATCCAGCCAGAAAGAAAAATATAGAGCAGCTTGCCTTTGTGTTAGCAAAAGGTTATTAGGATTACAGCTGATGTTCTATTTATGCTTGTTGAGTAAAATTTATAGAACTCTGTTTGAATCTTATGCCTTCAGGTAAAAACGTGCTCTCTACCTCTTTGCCCCTCCCTATTACCTGCCCCCAGCTTATGCTAATGAGTGCTCACAATTGTAATTGGTGGAAAACTTGTAACACCCTCTGACGTATTTCAGCCCTTAAAAGCTGATCCCCCAACAATAAACTTCCCTTTTGAACAGCATGCGTTGTCTTGAGGGCTTCTCTTACTAACTTCTCAAGTTTTTCTTCACAGGTCGGTTCTGCTCGGGCAAACCCGCGAATAACTAGCAACCTTCATTTCCACACCCCCGAGGGTTGGGGGTCCCCCACGGAAGGTTGCAGAAAACCTCATGTCCTTAAAAGGGGAGCGGTGCATACTAGTAAACTCAAAATTATAGTGATCAAATAAACAGGAGAGAAAAGATTCCTAGAGGAAAAAAAGCAGTAAGGGAAGGGGAGGTTTTTTTTTTTTTTTTCCTATTGTTGGCCTTACACTGGAAGCTGTCTCTAAAGACACTAAGATTTAAAGGGAGAAAGCAGGGGCCGGGAAGGTGGCGCTAGAGGTAAGGTGTCTGCCTTACAAGCGCTAGCGTAGGACGGACCACAGTTCAATCCCCCGGCATCCCATATGGTCTCCCCAAGCCAGGGGCGATTTCTGAGCTCATAGCCAGGAGTAACTCCTGAGCGTCAAATGGGTGTGGCCCAAAAACCAAAAAAATAAAATAAAATAAAATAAAAAATAAAGGGAGAAAGCAATTCCAGTAAGTATTTGGGGTGACAATGTTCTAAGTAGAGAACATACAACAGAGGCAAAGAATAAAAAAAAAAAAAAAAAAAAAAAAAAGCCTTGCTGGCCACACCAGATGTGTGGTAGATTTCCCAGCTATCTTCCCTTCTTCCCTGCTAGGCACCTGTTAGTATTTAGAGGCTTTCATAATATTTCTCTTTGGTATATGTTTCCCTGTCTGCTTTCCCACCTATGAGCTTTCAGGTGGGGGGCGCTGTTTTGATCTAAATAAAGAGAAGTTAAACTGGGGGGACGAGATTCTTTTGCAGCTGGCTAGCATGCTCTGGGGTTTTGAAAAATCCTGGAAAAGGATTTGGTGTCCTACCTTCCCGCCTCTTCTTACCTTCCTGTTCGTGTGGGTTATTTACCGTGGATTTAGTCAACGGAATAGCTGTCCCTGTCCCGGATAGACAGGGGAATGGGAAGTGCCTTCCCTCCCTGGGAGCTCTTTGGGAATCCAACTCCATCCAGTCTCCTATAAAATGTGACTGTACAACTGGCGCTCGAACAAGCTGTAATCCAACCCTCAGCAACAGTGAGTGAAATGCTTTCTTTTTTTTTTTTTAAACCTATCCTCAGCAATCTTCAGATGGCTTATGTAGCTAATTGCATGGATCATGCCACCTTGTTTCAAACAGATTGGTTTGACATTGTTTAAAGTTTTCACTTTAGGTTGGCTGTGGTCAGCATTGAATTTGATCATTTCTGGAATTTCAATGTTGGTGAATGTCATCCTGGTTAGCTTAATGATTGGATATTAAGAAATAAAAGGACAAGAAATAGTGAATATCCTATGCATACTTGGGCCCAAGTGAAAACCGTTTGATCATCTTCCACTACAAAAAATAAAGGCCCTTATACTGCTAACACTCAGGCTCAAGACAAAGATTTAGAAACACACAGCTCTACTTTTACGCTGACCACTAGTGCAAAACCACTGGTTCTAAGTCTACAGGTGAACCCTGATTCTATTGATATAATTAACATACATACTGGTGCAGAATCAAAGGATGAATCACTAAACCCACAATCCATGCCATAGAGCCCTATTTGGAGTAATTTTGTCAATCTAGGCTCAGGCCCTTTACCTGGAGTAAATGTCTCATTCCAAGAACCCCCTGAGTTGGAATACATAAATCGATTTAAAAAGTCATGTGCAGATTACAGCCAAACATCACCATACTGTGTGGAGTTACTAGAATATTGGTGTCAAAAATCAGCTTGGATTCTGCATGATTTAAAAAAAAAAAAAGCAAATATGTGTCTACCTTCACCCCCAGTGGTTCAGTGGGAAATGTATTATGTGAAAGGAGTTAAAGAAAAGCTCTATAGCCCAGATGGAACTAAAAAATGGATGGCAGGGGTGACCCTCCCATGTGAACTACTGATGGCTGAAAATCAAAACTAAAATGTTCAAGCGCAAGCTGCTTTACCAAAGGACATTTCAGACATAGTTAAGGAAATCACATTATTATAATGGGGAAACACTTGATTCAATGGGGATATATTCAGGAAATTTTCTTAAATTTAAGCAGGGCAGTGGCCTGAGAGATAGCATGGAGGTAAGACATTTGCCTTGCATGCAGAAGGACGATGGTTCAAAACCCAGCATCCCATATAGTCCCCGGAGCCTGCCAGGAGTGATTTTTGAGCATAGAGCCAGGAGTAACTCCTGAGTGCTGCCAGGTGTGACCCAAAAAAACCAAATCAAACAAACAAACAAAAATTACGCAGAACAACGTTGAGCCATATACTGTGTGTTGGAAGGCTTTAGGATGCTCTTAAATTGCAAGTTAAAAATGAGGCTATGAGAAAATTGGTTGAAAAGAACTTGGTTTATCACAATGCTAATGATAAATGCAAGTCAGTGTTATTGTCTCAGATAGATAACTCAGGTATCAATGATTTTCTCATAGCCTGTTGGAATGTACATATATAATCCAACCTCCATCCACACTAACCCGTTACAAGCTTTCACAATAAGTAAGGGCACAGTAGCTTCTCTCCAGATAAGACAAAAAACAATCAGAAAGCCCGGTTTTTGCCCAAAGTGTGGGAGGGGCAAACATTGGGTTAAAAAAATGCAGTCTGGGAACAGTTTTGATAATTTCCTAGGGAGAGGTCTGAATGCAAACTCTAGGAGGCGAAGAAATTGCTTCCATTGTAGAAAGCCAGAACACTTCAAAAAACATTGTGGATTCCTTTTAAATTCTGGTCCCTGGGGCATAGACCCAGGAAGCCAGGGAACTTTTTACTGGGCTCACCTGAGCCCCCTCAAAATCAGGAGCAAAATACCTCAAGCATAATGCTCCCTGGCCCAACCAAAGGAAATTCTGCACTGTAGATGATCTGAGTACCACAACCTCAGAAGCAGCAGCCTGGACATAATATGCTCAGAAGACATTACTATCTACAAAGGACAATGTCCTTATTTGTTGAAAGCAGGTATTTATTATGGGCCTAATACCCCTGAACAGAGTCCGTTTGATTTTGGGTAAAAACAGCCTCAGTATCAAGGGGATTTCAATTGTGAATGGCCTCATGGATTCAGATTCAAGGGGGAGATAATTGTGATTATAATGTACTGGTTACTTGGACTAAGAAAAGAAAAGATAAGAAAAGAATAAGAAAATATAAGAAAAGAAGAAAAGAATAAAAGGTTTTGGAAGCACCGATCCGGTGCCATCCACAATCCATTTATAGCTGTGATTGTTAAAATGAGGGGGGTAAATCCAATGTTAAAACTGCAGCTCCCAGGACAATTTATTGAGGCCCAGGTTACTGTAATCTCCCAAAAGAACTGGCCAGAAAATTGGCTTCTCCAAGAAATACCATATTCTTGGAGGGAGTGGGAGGATTAAGTTCCTGTAAACTGAGTACAAAAGTTTTGCTGTGCAAGGACCAGAAAAATCAAAGAGCCATTATTAGACTACTAGAGGGCCCATTTTCATCGTTTTTTTGTGGGGTCGTGACCTTTACAAACAGTGGAAAGCAGACTTTCATATCTCCCTGGCTTTTGTAGAACCTAAATTGTCCTCTGAGTCAGAAACTCAAAATTTTTACTAGGGGCTACTGATATTAAAAAATACAGCACTCCCTGAGTGCTGCTGGGTGTGAACCAAAAACAAAACAAAACAAAACAAAACAAAAATACAGCACCAATAAAAATAAATTAGAAGTCTGATAAACCAATATGGACAGGTCAGTGGCCCCTTAAAATTGATAAATTAAAGGTTCTGAAATAATTAATGAACAGTTTAAATTGGGACATGTTAAAACTTCTTTTTATTAGTGGAATTCTCCCATATTTACTATTCAAAAAAACATCTGGGAAATGAAGTTTTTTTTTTTTTTTGGTTTTTGGGCCACACCCGGCGATGCTCAGGGGTTACTCCTGGCTGTCTGCTCAGAAATAGCTCCTGGCAGGCATGGGGGACCATATGGGACACCGGGATTCGAACCAACCACCTTTGGTCCTGGATCGGCTGCTTGCAAGGCAAACGCCGCTGTGCTATCTCTCCGGGCCCCGGAAATGAAGTTTTTTGAGGGATCTTAGAGCTATGACTTTATCCATGATCCCTGTGGGCAAACTGCAGACTGGTTTACCTTCACCTGTAGTTATTACAAAGGACTTGCTATTGATAATAATTGATCTAAAAGACTGCTTTTGTCATATTCCTATTCACACAGAGGATAGAAAACATTTCACACTTTCGGTTCCTTCTCTTACCAATACTCAACCAATTAGGCGTTTCAATGGAAGATCTTACCTCAGAGGATGACTAATTCTCCAACAATGTGCCAATTTTTTGTGGGTAAGATCTTGAGCCCTGCTCCTGAAAAGTTCCCTCAGGCTATTATTAGCCATTACACTGATGATATCCTGCTGATAGACAAATTCAAGAAATATGTATTATTTTATTACTGACTGTTTACAAGCATCAGGACTAAACTTAACTATGGAAAAAATACAGACTATACCTCTTTTCAAATACTTGGGCTTCATATTAGTCTGGACTTTTATTCAGCTGCAAAAGATTTCCAATAATCAGAAAAACCTCAGAACACTTAATGACTTTCAAAATCTCTTGGGTGATATTAATTGGGTTTGCCCTGCACTTGGAATTTGAAACTCTGAGATGACTAATCTCTTTCAAACTCTGGAGGGAGACCCCACCTTTAATAGCCTGAGGCATTTGAGTCCTGCTGCCCAGAAAGAATCGGATTTTTTTGTTGTTTGTTTTTGGGCCACACCAGTGGCTCAGGGGTTACTTTTGGCTATGCACTCAAAAAAGCACTCTTGGGTTAGGGGACCACATGGAACATTGGGAGGATCAAACCTATGGTCCGTCCTAGGTCAACTGCATGCAAGGCAAACACTCTACCACTGTGCCACTGCTCCAGCCTCAAGAATTTGAATTTTTTCTTAAAAAGACTTCAAAAATCCTATCTTTTCAGGATTATACCTGAAGAAAAGGTGCTTCTACTGATCTTCCTGACAGTAGAGTCCCCCACAGCTGTACTGATGAAACTATCCAGAACTTTGGAATGGGTTTATTTACATAATAAACAATCTCATTCGATGGTGATTTCAGAGCTTATCAATCAAAGCAAGAATCAGAACTATTTCTTTGCTGGGTTTTGACCCAGACACAATAATTGTACCAAATAAGGAAACTGAATCAATCTGCCTCTTAATCTCTTCAAAGAGTTCTTTCAGACTTCTCAGGAGAAATTGCCATGCCATGCAGTACAGACATCTCCATTTTAGGGGAATATTGGCCTGCCAGATGTGTCTATTGACTTTCCTGGAGCAGTGAGCTAAGAAATATTTCCCTAAGAAATATTTTGGCCATCAGGCTTGTTGGTGGATGTTAATTATATACCCCCTATGTGGATTACTGGCAATATTTCTGAAATTGATGACATGATAGTGACATTACAATTTCTTATTATTTGGCACATTCTCTCCCTTGTAAAAATTACAGGCTGAAATAGGGCCTCTATCAAATTCCTTTTCCGAGAGAAATTTCCGCACCAAATAAGACAGGCTTGGTCTTTTTCTGTAAGCCTATTTACTTCTAAAGGCCAAGTCAAATAATAGCATCTTAATGTCTTCTCTCCTTGTCTTTGAACACTACAGCAGGATGACTTTGTCTCAGGGACTTTCCCTGTCACTTTGAATACCTGCTAACAAACATGTTTGGCCAGTGTAGAATTAGGCTATTGAATTTACTAGGTATAATTCTGTACCCCTTTCATATAAGTTTTATCTCTTTCTATAACCAGACCATAGGAAGTTGGTCTTAGCCCTTAGCTAGAAAACTACTCCCCTTAGGCTAAGAATATTTGTTATTAGGCCAAGGGAATTCCCTCTATAATATCCCCTAATAGTTACTGTGCCTATGCAGGGAGAAAAAGAAAAAAAAAAGCACAAAATAATCATTTTTCCACACATAAATTTATTGATTGATCGATTTTTATTGACGTCTTTATTTTGGTGTAGATACTGAAGTTGATGTCTCCAATTTTATTTTATTTTATCTTTCTCTTTTTGTACTCTGGCATGGCTTGATTTCAGAACCAAGACTATTGTGTGGTGCTTGTCTTTATTACTGTAGTGCTCACTGGATATTTAATTTGATATTTCTTTTTGTATTGATGTGGTGTTTCAATTACCTTTTTCATGTCCTCACGCAAACTGAGGTTGAAAGCCTCTAGAAGAACTCCACCATTTTCAGCTTATTTTATTTATTTTATTTTTTATTTTTTCTTATTTTTTACTCCATTCTATTGCTTTTCTTGCCTTCAAACAAAACCGCATAACTCAAATTATCGAACTCCACCTCTCAAATAGAGGGGGAAACAAGGGAGGGTACCAGGACCAAACAAATATATGACCACCAATAGTAAACTAGACAAAGAGGGGACCACCTACTCTAGCAGCCCGGGGGGTGATGGTGGGGGATATGGTTGCAGGAAGGGAACGGGGATGGAGGGAGGACAAATTTGGTGATGGGTATTCTCCTGATTCAATGTTAATATGTACCTAAAATACTACTGTGAAGGGCATGTAAGCCAATATGATCAAAATAAAAATTAAAAAAAAAGAAGAATATTTGTTATTAGGAAGGAAACCAGGATTCTTGCAGTCCCTTAATTTACATCAGTAACGACACCTATGGCCAGGACCTATTTTGATATGTAAGAAATTAGCCTTCCTTTTATCCTCTGGCTCCTAACTGAACTCTATTCTATTCTGAGATTACAAACCACCTAAAGCCAAGTGTATTTGTCTTAAAATCAAACAATATACATTGATAGTTTCTGTACTTTGAAAAGAAACAAATGTGGGCATTCCTTTCATGTTATGACCATCCCTTTACCCTTTATATACTCCCAGCCTGGAGATTACAGTTGTCTCATGTCTATTGAGGACGTGGGTCCCCATACAATGTATTTTGTGTGGTTTCATTATTTCATAGAATCAGCTGCTCGTGTACCCATTTTCCTCTTGTGAAGGATTTCTTCCCCACTAGAGATGTTGAGATGCAAGACACCTGCAGCAAGTAATCTCTTCCATTACCTGGCAAGAAAGGCGTGGGACTATTTTTAAGAAAACAAAAAAGGCTGGTGACCTCTTCCACATACTCCAGCATCCAGAAAATCACCATTCTTCTTGTAACTGGTTATTGGGATGTCTCTGCATGGGGGGCGGGGAGGGACAAGCTGCCAGGTACAAGCTGTACTGAACCCTACAGCAAGGATATGTGACCCCCCAAGCCAGGCCTTCACAACAAGGCCTGGTAGCCAGGTCCGTGGGGGGCGTGGCGGGAGGGAACAAGTAGCCCCTCCTACTGGCTATAAACCGGGCTGTACAGCTGACCTTGCACTGGGGTCCTTTCTCATCAGTCCTCATTTCCCAAAATGTGCAGGTATGCACCCACGCAACGACTGTACATAGTTTATTATGATACCACAATGCTCATAAGTTTAGATTGTTCCTAGAAAAAAAATGGAATGCTCAAGACCTGCTGGATAATACTCCATGTGCTCACAAAGCAAAACATCCTCACAAAGCAGAAAATCCTCCCATCCCAGCCAAAGTCAACCAGTCCCCAAAATGAAGATAGATTCCCTACATGAGAAAAACCAACATTCAGCTGCTATTGAGTCACTCTCGCCCGTCCCTCCCTCTACCATAGACTTTTGCTGGCTATCAGATTCGGTGAGTGAGAACCTCCCCACCTTTGAGGATACTCCCTAATATGTGACTGCTGGGAGCCATCTTCCCTAGACTCCAAAAAAAACAACTCATAGATTGAAGTTGGGTTCCGAAGCTTACCCCTTCCCCACCTATTTCAAAAGACTTAAAAAAGGACATACAAATCTCCTTTGAATATCTCTTTAGTTACATTCCTTTAATAAGCTAACCATGACCAAATATCTTCTTACGTAGCAGCAATTTCCCTCATCCTCGGGATCCGTTTAGTATAGAATGCTAATAGACAAGTCTTTGCCTAGCGGCCATATATATATAAAAAAAAAAGTTACTGGGATTGTTGGTCTTGATACCTCGAACCCCATATGCACCATTCATACCTTGTGGCATTGGTCCTTTTTGCATACATACATTAAAATGGGAAAAGATTATATATGAAAACAAATTCTTATCAAATAGTGATGAGAGCACAACATTTTAAACTGCAATGGGACTTTACACCCTGAACCCCTGGCATAGTGATTTGACTTAGACTTCAGCTGATCTGACATTGACCATTCACCCCTGAACCATGGACACCATCTGTGGAAACAAACATGGTTCCCTACACCATCACCAGGAATAAGAACTCTTAACAAAGAAGGCTCCACTACTGTCATGGCATTGACTTACTCCAAAGATAGTACTTATGACACCATGACAACCTAGGAACAGCAATAGTCTGCTTTTAGGGCAGGAGTCTCTGCAATGCTACCTAACAGTGAGATGAAACCAGAAGACACTATACACCATGCTGCTTTCAACATAGGACCTCTACCTAAATCAGAATATATAACTACAGAAAACCGACAGCAACAACTGTGATGGAGATGAACTGTTTCTGGGACCATGGAGAATGTCTAAGGGGTCAGACAACCGAGTAGGCCTGGAGCCTGGAGTTGTTCTTTTGCCAAATTACTTCAGGGGTGAGGTTTCTCTGTTTTTAGGTGAAAGGTTTCTCCTTCCAATTTCTCCCATATTTTGCTGTGCCTATGCAAACAACAACTGCTACACACACATCTTTCTTTTTTTCAAGTTCATCTACAATCTTAAAAAAAAAGAGCATACTAAAGTTTATGCTATTGTATTAACAACTTTATTGGTGATACAATAATTGTCACGAATATAACTGCTAATGAACTCTCCTTTTCTGTATCCAATTCTCTTTTTTTATTTTAGATATATTTTCTTTATATTTTTTGATAACTTTGCTTCCTGTCATTCTGAAACAAATGTTATGTCAACCATGATACATTCTCTTTTAATAAATTAAGAAAGAAAGAAAGAAAGAAAGAAAGAAAGAAAGAAAGGAAGGAAGGAAGGAAGGAAGGAAGGAAGGAAGGAAGGAAGGAAGGAAGGAAAAGAAAGAAAGAAGGAAGGAAGGAAGAGAAAGAAAGAAAGAAAGAAAGAAAGAAAGAAAGAAAGAAAGAAAGAAAGAAAGAAAGAAAGAAAGAAAGAAAGGAAGGAAGGAAGGAAGGAAGGAAGGAAGGAAGGGAAAGAAAGAAGGAAGGAAGGAAGGAAGAGAAAGAAAGAAAGAAAGAAAGAAAGAAAGAAAGAAAGAAAGAAAGAAAGAAAGAAAGAAAGAAAGAAAGAAAGAAAGAAAGAGAAAGAAAGGAAGGGAAGGAAGGAGGAAGGAAGAAAGAAAGAAAGAAAGAAAGAAAGAAAGAAAGAAAGAAAGAAAGAAAGAAAGAAAGAAAGAAAGAAAGAAAAAAAGAAAGAAAGAAAGAAAGAAAGAAAGGAAGGAAGGAAGGAAGGAAGGAAGGAAAGGAAGAGGAAGGAAGGAAGGAAGGAAGGAAGGAAGGAAGGAAGGAAGGAAGAGAAAGAAAGAAAGAAAGAGGAAGGAAGGAAGGAAGAAAGGAAGGAAGAAGAAAGGAAGAAAGAAAGACGAAAGAGTGAAAGAAAGAAAAAGAAAGAATGAAAGAAAAAGAAGAAAGAAAGATAGAAAGAAAGAAAGAAAGAGAAAGAAAAAAAGAAAGAAAGAAAGAAAGAAAGAAAGAAAGAAAGAAAGAGAAAGAGGAAGGAAGGAAGGAAGGAAGGAAGGGAAAGAAAGAAAGAAGGAAGAAAGAAAGAAAGAAAGAAAGAAAGAAAGAAAGAAAGAAGAAAGAGAAGGGAAGGAAAGAGAAGAAAGAAGGAAGAAAGAAAGAAAGAAAGAAAGAAAGAAAGAAAGAAAGAAAGAAAGAAAGAAAGAAAGGAAAGAAAGAAAGAAAGAAAGAAAGAAAGAAAGAAAGAAAGAAAATAATCTCAGTTTGTCATTTCTTCAATTATTCAGTCTTCTCCTCTACCCAACACTCAGGTTTTTTATACTGACGGATCTCAAAATGGGAATGGAGGGATTATCAGGAATACAATGAATATGACTGTACATACTAAACACAAGTCTGCTTAGCAAGTTGAATTAGCTACCCTGATTTATTTGCATAAATAATAATTTGCATAATAACAGGACCATGTAACATTGTAAGTGACACTGCTTACGTGGTGGGTCTGTGTCCTGCCATAACCACAACTTCCCTCAATGTCAACAACCCGATAATACAGAATTTATTTAAACAATTACAGCAGATTCTCCAGAAATGGACTGAGCCCATTTTCATCACTCATATTAGAGTCCATTCAGGATTACCAGGAGCAAGGAGATAAAACTATCAACCTATTAGGAATGGCTATTTTTAAAACTTCCTTAGAAGAACATGCAGCCCTTCATACAAATGCACGCCATCTACATGTAAATGATCAGATTCCATGGAGGCAGGCCAGAAAAAATGTAGAAAACTGCACCATTAACAAAACAAATTCATGTTGCAGAGAAACCCTAGAGGTTTACAGACTAACGAACTTTGGCAGATGGATGTCACTTATACAGATTTTTCCCAAAAAAACCCTTTATCTCCATGTTGTGGTGGACACATATTCCTGATTTAGACAGGTAAACCTATGTCATCTCAAAGTGCTAAAGCAGTCTGTAGTTTTTCTGCACTGTTTTTCTGTGATGGGAATACAATATTCAATAAAAATGATAATGGGCCTACCTACATTATCAAAACTTTTGAATTCTTTTGTAAAGAATGGCAGATCAAACACATTAACTGCTGTGGACAGGCCATTACAGAAATGACTCACAGAACCTAAAACTTAATTACAAAAAAATTAAAACAGAAAAAGAGGCTTGCCAAAAACGATCCTGTTATCATTGACTCTACTAACATTAAACTACTTGATTTTACCCCAAGGGTGGAAATCTTACACTGCAGCTGAAAGACATTTTAAAGAAGACATTCAGAAACAGGCAACAATCCATACCTGTTTGAATTAAGGGTTGTAATAAATGGATAGCTGATTATCTCCTTCTTAGAGGGAGAGGATATACTTATGTTTCTACAGATGACATCACTCCCAAGAAATTCTGGGTCCCATTACAACTCATCAGAAACTGAGCAAGAGAAAATGATCAGATTCAGACTGCTGTGACTATAAATGCTCCTTCAGATCAAATAGAAAATATTCCAGAGACTGACAACAGTAACATTGCTGAAACCTCCATGGCAGGTAACAAAGACTCAACACTCACACCCCATACTTTGAGTGAGACCGATATGGTAATCAGTCCCTACACCCCAAGACATGACAGGAGACACAGAAAAATGTCCTAACTGGGCTCCAAAATGTAGGAAACTCTTGCTATATGAACTCAATATTGCAATGCCTGAATAAGATTTCAGACTTGACACAGTATTTTTAGCAGATTATAAAAAGGATATTAACATGTGGCCAGAGCAGTGGCACAGCACAGTGCCTTGCACGTAGCTGACCTAGGATGGACAGCGATTCAATCCCCCACCATCCCATATCCCCTGAGCCAGGAGCAATTTCTGAGTGCATACACAGGAGTAACCCCTGAGCACTGTGTGTGGGCCAACCCCCGCCCCCCCAACAAAAGAATATTAACAGAAAAAATTCCCTGGGATATAAAGGCAAATTAGCAGAAGAATTTGGCCAGAACATCAAAACCATGGGAAATAGATATCACAATTATATTAACCCTGAAAGCTTCAAAATAACTCTTGGTCTACCTTAATGGCCAGTCTGCTGGACCCAATCAGCAGGACCCTCATAAACTATTGATGTTTCTCATAGATGGCCTAATACCAGGATTTTTTGAAAGATCTGCAACAGGCAAAGCTCATCACTTTATGAACACTGAAATTTCTTTTTTTTTTTTTTTTTGGTTTTTGGGCCACAACCGTTTGACGCTCAGGGATTACTCCTGGCTATGCACTCAGAAATCGCCCCTGGCTTGGGGGCACCATATGGGATGCTGGGGGATCGAACCCCGGTCCTTCCTTGGCTAGGGCTTGCAAGGCAGACACCTTACCTCTAGCACCACCTTCCCGGCCCCGAACACTGAAATTTTTTTTTTTGGTTTTGGGGCCACCCCCGGCGGTGCTCAGGGGTTACTCCTGGCTGTCTGCTCAGAAATAGCTCCTGGCAGGCACGGGGGACCCTATGGGACACCGGGATCCGAACCAACCACCTTTGGTCCTGGATCAGCTGCTTGCAAGGCAAACGCCGCTGTGCTATCTCTCCGGGCTGAACACTGAAATTTTTAAACAATCTGGGCAAGAACCCAGTCTCAAGAGTCTATTTATGCTCTCTTTCAAGGACAGTTCAAATCCATACTTCAGTGCCTCATATGCCACCCAAAATCTGAGGTTTATGAGATGTTTGCTCACTAGTCCCTGTCTGTCACGTCTACAGTTAAATGTACAATACAGAAATGCCTTATTGAATTTTTCAAAGGGCTAAGAGACATAAACAAAGTGCACTGCATCTTCTGCAACACTAAGAGGAATTTTTTTTTAAAGAAAACATACTCTTTGGAGACTGCCAACAGTACTGATAATACATTTGAGATGCTTTGCTTTTGATGGCAAACACATTTTAAAAACTGCACATCTATGTGGATTTTCCTTTAGAAGACTTCAATTTAGCAGAATTCACCCGAGTATAAAGAAAAGATTGAGAAATACAACTTATCATCAGTTTCAAACCATTATGGTTAAGTTTACTATGGACACTATGCATCCTATTGTAACATTGCTGCGAGATAACACTGGATCCATTTTGATGACATGAAGATAAAGAGTCTCTAACACGTTAGTGAAATCCTCAGCAGCATACATTCTTTTTTACACTTCTCGGAGACCTACAATGAATGATGTGATTTTTTCCAGGTAATAATTTCCCTTTTCAGATTTTTCAGATTTTCAGATTCCTTTTTCAGATTTTACTAATGTTCTATGGTTTTCTCCAGAGGTATGATTGCAGAAGGATTTGAAAATGCTGGATACCTACTTCAGCTGTTCTTATGGTGAATCTATGTCTTGCTTTAATTATTTCCCAAGTTTACAGCTACTTATGAAATTTTTTTTTGCTACTTATGAATTTTATATGATCTTATTCTTTTTTACACAGGGATTTTCAAAAAAAAAGACTTCCACATCCTATTAATTGTTTCTATATCATTTTATTAAGGCAAATTTCTCTAATGAGTTTTATTTCTATATTCTAATATTACTGCCTTATTGTCCTGTTTAGTTCTCAGGATGGAAGCTGAATGAGTAATTTTGGCAAGACAATACTTTTTATGTGAACTCCCTTTTCAGTACTCCTCATCTTAGCTCAAACATTATAGTTACTGTTCAGTACTTGTAGCAGGGTTCTCCATTCTTGTATTGTACATGAAATTTCTCTTTCAGATCTGCTCTACTCTACATTTGGAAAAACAATTTTGTGAGTTTGTAGTCATTCTTCTACCTAGTCTGCTGGCTATTATGTTTTGAAGTGCCTTTTACCATTTCAGCTGATTTTTCTTTTGCTTCATTTTCGATCCATTTCATCGAATTTTAGGTTTAACCTATTGTGTGAGTGTGAGTGATTGTGGTGGCAACTATTATGTCGATTCTGTGTTTGTCTGTTTTGTTACTTGTTTACCCATTTTGTATATAGTTCCGTTTTCTTAACTTTCTCTTCCCCGATTTATTCTTCCTTTCAGATCTTTTCCCCTCTCTCCCTAGTCCTTAACCTTCCTTTTTCAGAAACTCTTCCCGCTCCTCAAATCAACTCCTGCATACTCAGTTTTAAGCCTTCTGATTTGGGCCTTCGGAAGAGATCCTCAGCTTTTGGACTTTCGCTTCCTGTAACAGTTATGAACTGCTTATCCAGACTACTCAAGTTTCCATGGAAGGAGTTCTCAGATTTCCGATTCCTTCATCGTTCCAGATCTGTATTGAAGTCTGAAGGACATTTGCCTTTTGTGTATTTCTTGAATATATATTTGATGCTAGTCTCTTTTTGTCTATTGTAATTATAGTTAGCCCCCATTTTTTCATCGCTTATCTTTAAAAAGGAAGAGCTTGCTAAACCTTCTGCTATTGTTGAAGATACCATGATTTTCACAAATATACTTGCTACTGAACTTTTTCTTCATTCTTTTATCTTCTCTTCCATTTCATTTTTCAGTTTTTCTTTTTATTTTATTTTCTTTTATTTTATTTTTTTTCTTAACACCACCCATCACCAGTGCAACATTCCCATCACCAATGTCCCAAGTCTCCCTCCTCCCCACCCGACCCCCGCCTGTACTCTAAACAGGTTCTCCATTTCCCTCATACATTCTCATTATTAGGACAGTTCAAAATGTAGTTATTTATCCAACTAAACTCATCACTCTTTGTGATGAGCTTCCTGAGGTGAGCTGGAACTTCCAGCTCTTTTCTCTTTTGTGTCTGAAAGTTATTATTGCAAGAATATCTTTCATTTTTCTTAAAACCCATAAATGTGTGAGACCATTCTGCGTTTTTTTCTCTCTCTCTGACTTATTTCACTCAGCATAATAGATTCCGTGTACATCCATGTATAGGAAAATTTCATGACTTCATCTCTCCTGACAGCTGCATAATATTCCATTGTGTATATGTACCACAGTTTCTTTAGCCATTCGTCTGTTGAAGGGCATCTTGGTTGTTTCCAGAGTCTTGCTATGGTAAATAGAGCTGCAATGAATATAGGTGTAAGGAAGGGGTTTTTGTATTGTATTTTTGTGTTCCTAGGGTATATTCCTAGGAGTGGTATAACTGGATCATATGGGAGCTCGATTTCCAGTTTTTGGAGGAATCTCCATATCGCTTTCCATAAAGGTTGAACTAGACGGCATTCCCACCAGCAGTGGATAAGAGTTCCTTTCTCCCCACATCCCCGCCAACACTGTTTATTCTCATTCTTTGTGATGTGTGCCATTCTCTGTGGTGTGAGGTGGTATCTCATCGTTGTTTTGATTTGCATCTCCCTGATGATTAGTGATGTGGAGCACTTTTTCATGTGTCTTTTGGCCATCTGTATTTCTTCTTTGTCAAAGTGTCTGTTCATTTCTTCTCCCCATTTTTTGATGGGATTAGATGTTTTTTTCTTGTAAAGTTCTGTCAGTGCCTTGTATATTTTGGAGATTAGCCCCTTATCTGATGGGTATTGGGTGAATTAGTTTCTCCCACTCAGTGGGTGGCTCTTGTATCTTGGGCACTATTTCCTTTGAGGTGCAGAAGCTTCTCAGCTTAATATATTCCCATCTGTTAATTTCTGCTTTCACTTGCTTGGAGAGTGCAGTTTCTTCCTTGAAGATGCCTTTAGCCTCAATGTCCTGGAGTGTTTTACCTATGTATTGTTCTATATATCTTATGGTTTTGGGGCTGATATCAAGGTCTTTAATCCATTTGGATTTTACCTTCGTACATGATGTTAGCTGGGGGTCTAAGTTCAATTTTTTGCAAGTGGCTACCCAGTTGTGCCAACACCACTTGTTGAAGAGGCTTTCTTTGTTCCATTTAGGATTTTTTGCTCCTTTATCAAAAATTAGATGATTGTATGTCTGGGGAACATTCTCTGAGTATTCAAGCTTATTCCACTGATCTGAGGGCCTGTCCTTATTCCAATACCATGCTGTTTTGATAACTATTGCTTTGTAGTAAAGTTTAAAGTTGGGGAAAGTAATTCCTCCCATATTCTTTTTCCCAATGATTGCTTTAGCTATTCGAGGGTGTTTATTGTTCCAAATAAATTTCAAAAGTGCCTGGTCCACTTCTTTGAAGAATGTCATGGGTATCTTTAGGGGGATCGCATTAAATCTGTACAGTGCTTTGGGGAGTATTGCCATTTTAATGATGTTAATCCTGCCAATCCATGAGCAGGGTATGTGCTTCCATTTCCGCGTGTCCTCTCTTATTTCTTGGAGCAGAGTTTTATAGTTTTCCTTGTATAGGTCCTTCACATTTTTAGTCAAGTTGATTCCAAGATATTTGAGTTTGTGTGACACTATAGTGAATGGAGTTGTTTTCTTAATGTCCATTTCTTCCTTATTAGTATTGGTGTATAGAAAGGCCATTGATTTTTGTGTGTTAATTTTGTAGCCTGCCACCTTGCTATGTGAGTCTATTGTTTCTAGAAGCTTTTTGGTAGAGTTTTTGGGGTTTTCTAAGTAGAGTATCATGTCATCTGCAAACAGTGAGAGCTTGACTTCTTCCTTTCCTATCTGGATTCCCTTGATATCCTTTTCTTGCCTAATCGCTATAGCGAGTACTTCCAGTGCTATGTTGAATAGGAGTGGTGAGAGAGGACAGCCTTGTCTTGTGCCAGAATTTAGAGGAAAGGCTTTCAGTTTTTCTCCATTGAGGACAATATTTGCCTCTGGCTTGTGGTAGATGGCCTTAACTATATTGAGAAAGGTTCCTTCCATTCCCATCTTGCTGAGAGTTTTGATCAAGAATGGGTGTTGGACCTTGTCAAATGCTTTCTCTGCATCGATTGATATGATCATGTGATTTTTATTTTTCTTGCTGTTGATGTTGTGTATTATGTTGATAGATTTACGGATGTTAAACCAGCCTTGCATTCCTGGAATGAAACCTACTTGATCGTAGTGGATGATCTTCTTAATGAGGCATTGAATCCTATTTGCCAGGATTTTGTTGAAGATCTTTGCATCTGCATTCATCAGCGATATTGGTCTGTAATTTTCTTTTTTCGTAGCATCTCTGTCTGGTTTAGGTATCAAGGTAATGTTGGCTTCATAAAAGCTATTTGGAAGTTTTCCTGTTTTTTCAATTTCAATTTCAATTTCAAAAGAGTCTTGCCAGGATTGGTAGTAGTTCCTCTTGAAAGGTTTGAAAGAATTTATTAGTAAATCCATCTGGGCCTGGGCTTTTGTTTTTGGGCAGACATTTGATTACTTTCTTAATTTCCTCAATAGTAATGGGTGTGTTTAGATATGCTACATCCTCTTCATTCAATCGTGGAAGATTATAAGATTCCAAAAATTTATCCATTTCTTCCAGGTTTTCATTTTTAGTGGCATAGAGTTTCTCAAAGTAGTTTCTGATTACCCTTTGAATCTCTACCATATCAGTAGTGATCTCTCCTTTTTCATTCCTAATACGAGTTATCAAGTTTCTCTCTCTTTCTTTCTTTGTTAGTTTTGCCAGTGGTCTATCAATCTTCTTTATTTTTTCAAAGAACCAACTTCTGCTTTCGTTGATCTTTTGGATGGTTTTTCTGGTTTCCACTTCATTGATTTCTGCTCTCAGCTTTGTTATTTCCTTCTGCCTCCCTATTTTTGGATCCTTTTGTTGAGCACTTTCTAATTCTATGAGCTGCGTCATTAAGCTATTCAGGTATGCCCCTTCTTCTTTCCTGATGTGTGCTTGCAAAGCTATAAATTTTCCTCTCAGTACTGCTTTTGCTGTGTCCCATAGGTTCTGATAATTTGTGTCTCCATTGTCATTTGTTTTCAGGAAGGTTTTGATTTCCTCTTTGATTTCATCTCGGACCCACTGATTATTCAGTATGAGGCTATTTAACTTCCAGGTGTTAAAATTTTTCTTCTGTGTCCCTTTGTAGTTTATATATAATTTCAGGGCTTTGAGGTCAGCAAAGGCAGCCTGCAAAATTTCTATCCTCTTGATATTATGGAGGTATATTTTGTGTGCTAACATGTAGTCTATCCTAGAGAATGTCCCATGTACATTAGAGAAAAATGTATATCCAGGCTTCTGGGGGTGGAGTGTCCTGTATATATCTACTAGGCCTCTTTCTTCCATTTCTCTCCTCAGGTCTAGTATATTCTTGTTGGGTTTCAGTCTGGTTGACCTGTCTAGTGTTGACAATGCCGTGTTGAGGTCTCCCACAATTATTGTGTTGTTATTGATATTATTTTTCAGATTTGTCAACAGTTGTATTAAATATTTTGCTGGCCCCTCATTCGGTGCATATATGTTTAGGAGGGTGATTTCTTCCTGCTGTACATATCCCTTGATTAATACAAAATGTCCATCTTTGTCCCTTACAACTTTCCTAAGTAAAAAGTTTGCATCATCTGATATTAATATGGCCACTCCTGCTTTTTTTTGGGTGTTGTTTGCTTGGATGATTTTCCTCCAGCCTTTTATTTTGAGTCTATGTTTGTTCTGACTATTCAGGTGCGTTTCTTGTAGGCAGCAGAAGGTTGGATTGATTTTTTTGATCCATTTAGCCACTCTGTGTCTCTTTTTTTTTTTTTTTTAATGCATAATTTTTTTTTATTTAAACACCTTGATTACATACATGATTGTGTTTGGGTTTCAGTCATAAAAGGAACACCACCCATCACCAGTGCAACATTCCCATCACCCAAGTCCCAAATCTCCCTCCTCTTAACTGGTGCATTTAGTCCATTGACATTGAGAGAAAGAATTGTCCTGGGAGTTAGTGTCATCTTTATATTAAAGTTTGGTGTGTCTGTTGGTAAGCCTTGTCTTAAAGTATGCCGTTCAGTTTTTCTTTTAAGAATGGTTTTGAGTTTGTGAAGTTTTTGAGCTGTTGTTTGTCTGTGAAACTATGTATTGTTCCTTCAAACCTGAATGTGAGTTTTGCTGGGTGCAGTATTCTAGGCGAAGCATTTATTTCATTGAGTTTTGTCACTATGTCCCACCACTGCCTTCTGGCCTTGAGTGTTTCTGGTGACAGGTCTGCAGTTAATCTCAAGGATGTTCCCTTGAATGTAATTTCTCTTTTCGATCTTGCTGCTTTCAGAATTCTGTCTCTATCTATGGGATTTGTCATTGTGACTAGGATGTGTCTTGGGGTGTTTTTTCTGGGGTCTCTTTTAGTTGGCACTCTTCGGGCATGCAGGATTTGATCACATGTATTCATTATCTCTGGTAGTTTCTCTTTAATGATGTTCTTGACTGTTGATTCTTCCTGGAGATTTTCTTCCTGAGTCTCTGGGACTCCAATGATTCTTAAGTTGTTTCTGTTGGGCTTATCATAGACTTCTATTTTCATCTGTTCCCATTCTTTGAGTAATTTTTCCATTGTTTGATCATTTGCTTTGAGGCTTTTCTCCAATTTCTTCTGCTGTATGTAATTGTTATGTATCTCATCTTCCAGTGTACTGATTCTATCCTCAGCTGCTGTTAACCTGTGGGAAATCTCAAACATGTTTTTCTTCAATTCATCTACTGAGTTTCTCAGACCTGTTATTTGATCTGAAATTTCTTTTTGGAGTTTTCTCATTTCTATCTTCATATTCTCCTGATTCTTTTTAGTTTTCTCTTCTATACTTTGTTTGAGTTCTTTGAACATGTTCCATATTGCAACTCTAAACTCCTTATCTGAGAGACTGACTAGGTGGTTGGTCATGTTCAAGTCATCAGAGTTGCCATCTTCATTCTCTATGTCTGGCACTGGCCCGTGTTGTTTCCCCATTGTCACACTAGTACTGCGTGTTTTTCTACGTGTTGTGATTGTATTCATCGGCTAAATGCTGTGCACCGTCGCGAAGGGGAGTGGAGCAACCGTGCTCCTCTGGCTTCTCCCTTTCTGGGCGTGTCGACTCACCTCCACGGAAGGCTCACAGGAAGGCAGGCTGGCAGATGGGCCGCACCCAGGATGAAATCAGGCCAAAAATGCAGGACAGCAGAGTAGAGAGGCAGAAGTGTGCTGGCATCTGAGATCCAGCGAAGTTCAGTGGCTCCTCCCTTTCTGGGCGTGTCACAGGAAGGCAGGCTGGCTGATAAGCCGCACCAAGGGTGAAATCAGGCCAAAAATGCAGGACAGCAGAGTAAAGAGGCAGAAGGGTGCTGGCATCTGAGATCCAGCGAAGTTCAGTGGCTCCTCCCTTTCTGGGCGTGTCGACTCACCTCCACGGAAGGCTCACGGGAAGGCAGACTCCCCGGAAAGCTCACAGGAAGGCAGGCTGGCTGATGAGCCGCACCAAGGGTGAAATCAGGCCGAAAATGCAGGACAGCAGAGTAGAGAGGCAGAAGGGTGCTGGCATCTGAGATCTAGCGAAGTTCAGTGGCTCCTCCCTTTCTGGGTGTGTCGACTCACCTCCACGGAAGGCTCACGGGAAGGCAGACTCCCCGGAAAGCTCACAGGAAGGCAGGCTGGCTGATGAGCTGCACCAAGGGTGAAAGCAGGCCGAAAATGCAGGACAGCAGAGTAGAGAGGCAGAAGGGTGCTGGCATCTGAGATCCAGCAAAGTTCAGTGTTTATTTTCTTTTAAATAAATTTGCTTTCCCTCATCTTGAAACAAATGACTTATGATTATATCAACTATGTGATGCATTTTCTTTAAAAAAAATAAAAATAGATTGGTGCTGAAACATTATATGCCAAACCCAATCACAGATAACTCTATAATTTCATCACAGTGACTAAGTCTTTTTTTGTTTTTTGTTTTTTTTTTTTGTTGTTGTGGTTGTTGTGATTTTTGGGCTACACCCAGTGACACTCAGGGGTTACTCCTGGCTATTTGCTCAGAAATCATTCCTGGCTTGGGGGACCATATGGGACACTGGGGGATCCTACCCTGGACCATCCTAGCTTGCAAGGCAGACACCTTACTGCTAACACCACAGCTCCGGCCCCAGGTGACTAAGTTTTTATAAATGCAGATACAAGAGGCAGGGAGATCGTTCACGGCTTTGGAGCATGTGCGTTGAATGCTGCAAACCTGGTACCACATAGTCCCTGAGCACTAAGTCAGAAGTAATTCCAAAGCACAGGTAGATATAGCCCAAAAGAATTACAAAAACAACCAGCAGATATCACGTATTTACTTTTCATCAACAGGTCATGTACCAGCTGAATGTGCAGAAACACTTCATGTCTGGACACTGGAAGACTTGGAAACAAGTCCATTAGACATTCTACCCTCCACAACCCTGTTAGCATAGCAAAGATGCTTGTGAGTGGAATTTTTTTATTGTCACACTGGTACAACTTTATAGGAAACTTCTCTAATGTTTCTATTGTAAGTGTGGCAAGTATCTTCTAAAATAACCCAACGATTTCAGGCCATTCTCTAAGCAGTTTATAGCAGAAGTCAGGCCATGCTTCCCTTTTTGCTTTGGCTCACAGGAAGCACAGAAAAATCTGTAGCTCACTTTCAGCAAGTTTAACTGATCACCGGTATAAACCCAATTCTCTTAATTCACCTAGAAACCACAAAACCAAAAATGAGTAATAATTGTTAATACAGAAAACATTTTTTAGTTTATGACCAGGCATCTTAACTTCATATAGCTTGTATTAATAGCCTTTGCTTTAGGACTCCTTTGATGATATGTATTTGTGTATTTGCATAATTTATTGACATATACATTAAAATTCGTATATTTGTATAGAAGGAAGCTACATGTTAGAAATATAAGAAATGGGGCCGGGAAGGTGGCACTAGAGTTAAAGTGTCTGTCTTGCAAGCACTAGTGTAGGATGGACCACGGTTCAATTCCCCCGGGGTCCCATATGGTCCCCCCCAAGCCAGGAGCGATTTCTGAGCGCATAGACAGAAATAACCCTTGAGCTTCAAATGGGTGTGGCCCAAAAAACAAACAAACAAACAAACAAAAAATATATAAGGAGTGAATAAAACCCAAACCTTTAGAGGTCAGGAATTCCAAGATAAGGTACAGATAATAAACTGAAGGGCTCTTAACACAAGTTATAGGAATGCCTGTGGTATTCATGGAATGCTCTACGGTGGGAGTCCTTGTATACAGTCTATCTATTATCCTTCCCCAGAGGAAGACAATCCCCAGAAATTATTACCAAAAACCTCTTCATTCCTCACATTCCCTTATTGAAGATGTAAACTGCCTCAGGTTTCATTAAAGAATTCACTAAAGAATCTGTTATCTACTCTTCTTTCTATGACCAATGATTGCTGAACAATAAATATCCAATGGGAAGGATAGTTGGGTTTCTCTGTCCATAAGGCAGTAAGCCCCCCGAACCCTATGCTTTCTATCTAGTGTCTTGTTTTCTTGATCCTCACAGGACTCTGCTTCAGACCCATTCACCTGAAGCAGGTCTCTGGCAGTATTTGAATATACTTTTTTTTAAATATTCAGTTTTAGAAAGCTTCCTTATGAAAAGCTTCCTTATTCCTTATAAGTGGAGAGACAGGGCAGTATCTAACATTACTGCCTGGAAATACTAAGAACTTTTTTCAATACAAATGCATGGGAATAGCACTACTAGACTAAAAAATGGAAAATGGCATCAAAAAGGCATGTTCTACTTTCAAATAGCAGAAGAAACCTATAATCCAAGTCTATCTGAAAAGTGGGGTGAAGAAAAATGCTCTAGGGTGCAGAGAGGGATGCAGAAATGGGACAATACGCTATAGTTCCAGGAAGAGGCTCTGCTGTGACTCACCTATCTCCTGGATGTTATGCTTCCAGAGGAAGAGAATCTTTCCAGAAAGCTCCAGTCAAAGCAATATAAAGGACAATGTTAACGGTTAGTGGAAGAATCCTTCAGCTCTGCAACCTTAGAATGCAACCTGAACTTCTAATGGCATCTCTTACAACTTCTTAACTTCCTTTTTTCCTTTTTCCACTATGACTCTGGAGATGAAAAGATGCTTAAAACTATAGAAAAAAATGTGTTTACTGAGACATGTATATTAAAACTAAGGTTTTACTGACAAATATAAATTGATGCAGTCCCTTCCAAAAACATGGAGAATTGATAAAATTCCTATCTTGACTTTATGAAAAGATGTTTTGTGATGCAGCTATTTTGGACAATGCTTTATGTGAACTAAAAAAGAATGTATACTCAACTTTTTTGAAATAAAAAATCCCATATTTTGTCAAAAAAAAAAAAAAAAACAAAACCTACAGCCTCCTTTTCCCTTCTATTCACCTGGAACATGCTCACTCAGTGTGACAGTCAAGAATCCAGATTGTCTATAACTTCTGAAGAATAGCCGAGTCCCATCACGGTGATTTGTTGAGCAGCTTGCCCATAGCATAATAAACCTACTAGTCACCATCTGTCTTTCAGACCTCATAAAACAAATCATATGTTGTTTTCATCAACAGCTGAATTAGAGTAACACTTCTCTATTACCATGATATTATTTTAATTTTTAAAGTGAGTTTTGTTCTCTTCTGTTCATCTTCTGATACCAACCTAAAAAACTAATGATTTCTAGAGGTTTTTTTGGGGTAGGTTTTTTTTTTGGGGGGGGGCACACCTCCTGACTGATCATGAATCACTCCTGGCTGGCTCCAGGGACCATATGGGGTAAGGGGGGATGTCAGGGATCAAAGCCAAGAAGGTCCCAGATTTCTAGAGTTTCTGAGAGGGCTCATTCAAAAGACATTGAGTGAGCAGGCTCTGTGACCCCAATTTATTTTCTAAAGTGATCTTCTCAAGCAAATGAAAACATTTCCTTATTTACTTCCTTCCTTTTTGGGTGAAAGGCCATGATACTTGGTGAGGAGAAACTTTTCATAGAGATTTTTTTTTCTTTTTAACAAAACCACTTTCATGGCATGAATTCCTAGGGAATATGTTCCAGAAGCTCAGGCAGAAGCACTGTGTGCTTCTCTGGATGGACCACATTAGCGCTTCAGCTGAATTCAAGAGAAAGCTCTTTGGCTTCCTTCTTTTTCTGATCATTTTCCTTTACCGGTTTCAGGAAGCTGTCTCAACTCTTGGAGTGCTTAATATGCTTAATATGAATATTAATTCTCTGGGAAGAGTCTTGCCATTTACTTGCTTACAATGATGCTGACAGCATGGTGTTTAACACTGGAAACCTTCCAGTTTTGCCAGGAGAAATTTGTGGGGCAATCCCTTTTAAACAGCACCCACTTCAATTATGTCTTAAAAAGTCATAAGTCTAAAAAACATACAGCCAACTGTTCCTCCTCTTTATGCTGTTCATTTTGGCTGTTTAATGGAAGATGACAGTTCTGACGGAAAGCTCTCATTTTCTAAGAAACATTTTCTAAGAATGTTTAACATTCTTCCTATTATCTATTACATTTCAAAACACTAAGTTGGTGAACTTTTTAATGAGAAATGGTTCATTCTGAAGTAGGGAGCTATAAATGAATTTAAGTCATCACTTGAAACAGTAACAAAAATTGCCATCTAATTCACGACTGATTATGAGAGCAAGTACTATGTGGACACTGTTTTCACATTACCCAATTACTAAATAATAAGCAGTAGAAGTAGTAGTAGTACAAAATGTTCAGGATTTTAACTTGGCTTCCCTTATTAATTTTAATAAAAAGAAGTGTGTGCCAATGCCTTAAAAATTCTGTGGCAGGAAAGAGGCATTTAGAAAACTACAGATCTGAGAAGCTCATGGTAGAAGTGAGCTGCGAACACTGATGCAGAGATGCAGGGAATCAGGCTCCATCAACTGACTTCCCTCAGGGCACCACAAATGATCTGACCTTCCTACAGTCAAAGCATATTCATATTCATTACTAAATTGGCCACAGTTTCGTCACTGGAAGAAAGGCCAAGAGTTTTCTGCAAGGCTAACATGTGGGTGCTCCTGCATGCAGGGACACCAATTGAGATGTGGTTATTCTTTCTTGGAGGGAGATAGCGCAAACACAAAGACACACAGACAGACATGGAGACAGACCAAAGTGGGAAAAGGATTCCAGCCAAGTCCGAATCCAATTCCAATTTATTTAAACTCAAGGCCCGGGTTTTATATATTTTTTGTGGGCATAGTTCTGCTCATATCTATAGAACAGGCCACATTGCTCAAATAACAAGACCCATTGGTAAATGAAATGGAATGTGCGGATAATGAGATCTGTTTCTATCAAGTCAGGATGGACTGATAATGGAACCTAGCTCCAGCAGGTGGGAGATAAGGTGATCTTAAAGGTCTGCATTTAATTCTCCAGCCTACCTGCTTTGATCATGGCTCTCTGTTCTCTTCTGTTCATCTTCTGTTCGGTGCCCTTAAGTCTTAAATGGTAAACACTCAATTCTCAAGGCTGACTGCAGATGGGATATACAAATAGGTGACCTTAAATGTTTACGTTTAATTTTTTTTTTTAGTATTTTTTATTTATTTAAACATCTTGATTACAAATATGATTGTGATTAGGTTTCAGTCATGTAAAGAACACCCCCCTTCACCAGTGCAACATTCCCACCACCAATGTCCCAAATCTCCCTCCATCCCACCCCACCCCCACCTGTACTCTAGACAGGCTTTCCAGTTCCCTCATTCATTCACATGATTATGGGAGTTCTCAGTGTAGTTATTTCTATAACTGCACTCACCACTCTTTGTGGGGAGCTTCATGAAGTGAGCTGGAAGTTCCAGCCCTCCCCTCATTGTCTCTAAGGATTGTTGCAAAAATGACTTTTATTTTTCTTAAAACCCATAGATGGGGGCCGGGCGGTGGCGCTAAAGGTAAGGTGCCTGCCTTGCCTGCGCTAGCCTTGGACGGACCCCCGGTGTCCCATATGGTCCCCCAAGCCAGGAGCAACTTCTGAGCACATAGCCAGGAGTAACTCCTGAGCGTTGCCGGGTGTGGCCCAAAAACCAAAAAAAAAAAAAAAAAAAAAAACCATAGATGAGTGAGACTATTCTGTGTGTCTCTCTCTCCCTCTGACTTATTTCACTCAGCATAATAGACTCCATATTTGTGAATCTAAGAACAGTCCCCAGAATGAGAAATTACTTCTCATCCCTTTGTCCCCTTTCGGGGGGAGACCTTGGTAATATTTATCCGCAGCAAATAATAATCCACACAGACAAGAAGAATAGGGTGTAAAAGATTGGGCAAAGAAAGAGAGAGAGAGCGAGAGAATCCTCTTGCAACCTGCAAACAGCTTTCGCAAAAGCCCCCCTTTTCCCTGTCCATCAAGCTATTTATTGCCAACTCCACAGTGCCCCCACCTGGAAGGTCTAGGTGGGGCAATAGTCACAAAACAATCCTAAGGAAATATTTTTATATACAACAATTCCAAGAATAATCTTACGGAAACTTTTTCATATACTACAATTCCTCCTTTTTTTTTGCAAAGAAACAATAATAATGTACAGAAGTAATATTTTTTATAATTGTAAAAAGAACACAACTCACAAGGTCCATTTGGTCTGAGAAAAATAACTTTTGAACCAAAACAGTTAAAAAACAAAACAGAAATATTTTAACTTTATAGATCTTGTGACTCATTTATCTTTGTTTTTCAAATTATATTTATTCTTTTATTGTTCCTTTAAGTGCTGGGAACTAAACCCAGGGCCTCCCACATGAAAAGTAAGTACTCTACTGCTGAGCTATGAACTGGCAACAAATTAAGTTTTGCAAAAGACAAAAACTAATTATATTAGAAGTATGTTGAATAAACAGCAATGAAAAATAAATGCTAGGGAAATCCAAATTATGGGAAATATGTTATGGATATTTGCTACTAAAGCTTAATACAAAATAACAAATCTCTCAAATACTTTTAAAGGTTTATTTAGCACTTCATAATTCATCTTTAGTTTTTCAAGTTCACCACTGTGATGAGCACCAAAGATGAGCAGTGCTCTGATTCAGACCTGCATTATCCCTCACAGACATACTATATTTTCCGGCATATAAGACGACTTTTGAAACAAAAAAAAAAGTCAACCGAAAATCAGGGGTCGTCTTATACGCCGAGTATATCCCAAAAAATGTTTCAATATGTCGCTAAATGAAAATTGTCTGAATATTGCCACAAAACAAATTTTCCAACTCGATCCTGCACCAATCACTGCAAGGTTGCTCGGACCGCCTCTGTAACTCAGCCAATCTAAGGAAGCTATTTATGCATGCAAATTAGACAATGTTCTGGACCCAAATCTACACTGTCAAAAGCCTGCTCAGATTGGCCAGAGTCAGAGAGGAAGTCTATTACAGTATAACCTTTGAATCTTTGCTTGTTGTGATTGGCTCACTGTGGTACATACAGTTACAGCACAGGAACGTTCTGTCTGATACAGCAAATATAGACCTAAACCTATGTTTTAACTGCAAAATTAGTGGGTCGCCTTATACGCCCAGTCATCTTATATGCAGGCAAACACAGTATAACTTAGGGTTGACTTTTTTGGAGGGTTGCATTATTTTTTATTTTGAGTCTAATTATGGTAGTGCTTAGGGACTACTCTGAATCAATATCTCACATAATATTAGGTAATTTTATTTTCATCAGAAATTATCACAACCTGAATATTGTTATCAATACCACTTACACTTCTACTCTGAAGTGTTTTGGTTTTTTTTTTTTTTTAAAGTAATTTTGATTAAAACAGCAGCGATGGAACAGAACTTCTAGAACCATAAGGAAATACTCCATCCTAGGCTCCATCCTATGACCTGTGTAAATACCAAGACCTCTAGTTAGAGGCCTGATCTCATCATCCATGACTGAGCAGATAGTTTCCAGATACCAAAAAAGGACCTAGGGGAGAATAAACTAAAAGGTACGGAACCTGGAGTTATTCACATGACAGTATACTTCAAGAGCCGAGAAAAACCTGTATCTCTTAAGCCAAGGGAATTCCCTTTCTAATCTCCCCTATATTTACTGTGCCTATGCAACAGTTTATCAATGTTTAGCATATCGAAACACCCCCATCACTATTGAGAAAATTGAAACTGTAATCAAATGTTTGCCTAAAATAAAAAGCCTTTTATTACATTATTTGTGAAGACAAGACAGTATTTTAATAATTTGCTTAAAATCAAAACAAAATGTACAACTCCAATAAGAACCTTTATTCATGGTCTTTTTTTATGTGTTAACACAGTCTAAGGAGATCATTCTGACTTACCTCCCCCACTGCCCAGCATCACACTGATAGAGTTGTTGAAAAGCACCTAACATTTCTCATCCCAAAGATACTATTGGACTAAATTTAAAATGGTCACTACCCTAAAAATTCTCAAAGGGACCTGCAAATCAGAAACCTTCTTGTTTCCTGAAACCTCATCATCTGATTCATTCCCCCCAAAAAAAACCCTACTTGTGTAACACACACACACACACACACACACACACACACACACACACACACACACACACACACTTTTTTTTTGAGGCTGGAGAAATATTTAAGAGTAAGGACTGGTACAATCCATGGCATCTCATAGGTTCTAAAGCCCCCAGTTATGGCCTGAAAATCAAAAATTAAATTAAAATGAGAAATCTCTAAATGTCATTTAAATACACACACACACACACACACCTTTCATGGTACTCACACACACACACACACACACACACACACACACACACAGACACACACCTTTCATGGTATTACTCCAAAACTGACCTCCGAATCCATTGCCATCATACGAGACAAAATTTGACAATACCTTTGAACCTGTGTTAGGTACCAGATGTATTTGCTTAGGACCTGTTTTGTGCCTACTCATGCTGTTTACACCGCTTAGAAATTCAAACAGCAGAAATTATTTGGAAATAAGCATAACAGCAATACCCAGAAAGACGAACAGCAATGAAGTCAGAGTGCTGGAGCACAGGGCCCCTGCGCTGCCTGTTCAAACCCCATCATACCCTTCTCTATCACTTTAAGACTCCACCACTTGAGAATCAACTCCAGTGACAGAAGAGATCCACAAAGCACAGTTTTGAGTATCTGCATAAGGTCAAAGACATATACTGGCTATTTTCAGAGACCTGTCAGCCACTCTCGGGATGAGAACACCAAGAAGAGCGTCGAGGTCATTGCTGGTACCTCTTGTGAACTGGCAGCTTCACACCAGATCATGAGATTCATCACACATCCTATTTCTGTTTTTGTTTTGGGCCTTTTTAAATTCTGGACAGTGTATTAGAAATGCAAACTATTCCGCAGAATTGGTTAGGCAAAACCGTGAAGTGAAGGAGCAGTTCCAAGGCCCATGGATCCACTGGGATGTAACATGGGAGGTGGAAAATCAGCCACTTTCACTTAGTACAGCCAACTCAGCTCTGAAAGATGTTCAAAGTCCTCCCAAATATGCTGAAAATAGAAAATTATACCAAGATGATGTTTGGTGTATGTAGTCAAAGAATTCCCCTCTCGGGTCTTTTTCAAATAAAGATGCCTAGCTTTTTGTCCTTCTAATCAACAGTTTTTATTGTCTCTATCACATGTCATGCCCTGCACTGGTTTTGAGGAAAACATGCAAAAAAAAATTCATGATCCCATTTCTTACAAAAACTGAGAAATAGGGGCCAGAGCAATAGCATGGTGGTAGGGCGACTGCCTTGCACACGGTTGACCCAGGACAGACCTCAATTCAATTCCCAGAGTCCTATATTGGTCCCCAAACCAGAAGCAATTTCTGACCACATAGCCAGGAGTAAACCCTGAACGTCACCAGATGTGCCCCCCCCCATAAAATCTGAGAAATATTTCCTTTTTATTTAGAAAACTCACACAATCACTAGATGTGTTTTTATTTTAAAATTTTATTCTTCAAAAATCAAAAAATCAAATTAATACTCTTCTTTCTCCTCTCCACTAACCTTCTGGTTTTCTATTTTCCTTCTTCTGATCTCTTTTCAAATTGCTATGTACAGTTAAATTGTTTCTGGTTTTACTTATTTCTTGATGGAAGCCTGTGTAGCTATTAATTTTCTTTATGTTGATGCTTTTGCAGCATTCCACAGCTTATGATAACTGTGTCTTTATTTTTCTTTATCTCAGGATATTTTTACTTCCCGTCTTAGATTTCCTCATCAAACTGTTTTTTGGAAAGCATGTTATTTAGTCTTCACATGTCTAAAGATTTCCTGGCTTTCTTTTACTGGTTGGCTTCTCATTTCAACGTTGCTGACTTTTGTTTTGTATCCTGGCACTTGAGAATATACTACATACATTTTAGGAAAAATGTAAATCTAAGCTGTTTTATGGAGCAAAATAATTAAGATGTTTATCAAATCATCTGGTCCCCTCTGCCATTTAAGGCTATATTTTTCCTTTTATAGCCTTTGCTTGATTTTCCTACATTAGATGTTAAATCACCTACTATACAGGGGTTGGAGGAATGGTACAGCAAGAAAGGCTCTTGCCTTGCTTGGGTTTGTACTCCTGGCTTGGTGCTTGGGGAGCAAATGGTGCCTGCTCAAAATCAAATGAATGACCTTATATATGCTCTACCACTAAACCCCACTCAACCACTCTATGCCATTTAACTGGTGGACTCAGAGAGCTTCAAAATACACTATCCAGTAATCCAAGGTTTTGTAGGGTAATGAGCTGTACAGATGAAGTCAGTATTGACCAAACAATACTATGGCAAACTACATTCAGAAGGGAATACACAACTATCTACCTGCCAGTACTTAAGCGTCTCACCCCAGTCGCTGGCTTCATCATTTGTGATCTTTGTAGGTGCCTATTCGGCAATAGAAAAAATAAGAAATGACCTCAATACTATTCTGAAATGTGTGGAGAGGTGGTTTCTTGGGTTCTTGGCATCTTAAACGAAGAATCAGCAATGACACACAAAGTAAAACATTGAGCAGAGCATAACTTGAAGGACATGTGAAAGCATGAAGAAAGCTCAGTTCCTCTACTTTCTACCACAGACAGCATAGATGTATGAGAGGGTATCCACCTGAGCTACTGCTGGAGGAAAAAACAAGGGATATCACCGATAATTTTCCCATTGTCCTTGTTCCCCATCTAACCTGTTACAAAACTAATCCCTTGGATCTAACCACCTCCTTCCTCACAATCAGGAGTGAGCTCTGGCCTTATCTCTGGAATTGCAATTCTCTAAACTTTAATAGTAACTGGCTTCCTCAGGCAACCACCAATAAACATCGACTTCTGGATGTGATGAGAGTCCACTTTTCACAGTTAATGTCCCATAATCCCAGTCAGAGTGTCTTCTGCTCATTAGTATACAAAAAATCCCCATGTGGTTACAAATGCCATAAAAATGAGAAGATGAATAAATGCTCAAGAGAGAAAGAATGTGGCTTGAGTAAAGAAAATCTGGACTGAATGGTTCCTCAATCCACAAGTTCTACTTTGCCCTGGAGCAGCACCCCTGCACTGCTGGGTCTGGTCCCGCCACACTCCTGGCTTCATCCCAGAATCTCCAGCTGTCACACACTCCCTTTCAGAGTGGTGTTCAGAACCACTCTACGCACAAGCTGAGGAATAAACTAATTCTCAAACTTCACAAACCTATGACCAGTCCAGCATTAACACATGCACCAGGAATAAGTTACATGTTGAAGCTCAAAATCAATGAAAGATTTAACATCAAAACAGGCAACTGTGTAGAAAAGTCTTCTGGTTCTCTGGGAAAGGAAGCAAGAAGACAAGGCAAGAAAATGGGTTTCCATTTTATGTTAAATTGGATTGTTTTTAACCACTTATTGGGACAAAATTGTCATTCACTTTCCTACTAAAGCCATGTAATAAGGAAGAAAATTTTCATTACAAAAAAAGCACTCCAACATTAATACTTTCATCCTCACTATCAATATTGTTTTTTAAGGATTTTGATAATCCTAGCTATCTTGTACAGCAGCTAGCTGGCAATCAGGTCATCAACGAAAGGCAAAACTTCCCAAGCTATGTATACTCAAGACAGATTTCAGAAATAATATGAAAAATGAGTAAAAGAAAATTCATTCAATCCCGATTTTCATGCAAAATATTATGTGAGAATCAGAAGCTTTTCACACATTTAACTTAAAATAACAGATAAAGACTTTTTAAAATACTCTTGACCACAAAGAATATTAAAATCAAACTTGAGGGAGTAGAGATAAAGTAAAGCAGATAAGACATTTTCCTTGCATGTAGTCCACCTGCATTCAATCCTTGGCATTCCATATAGTTCCCGCAAGTCTCTTAAGACTAAGTTCTGAGTGCAGATAAAAGAACACTAAGCACTGCCAGGTGTGGCCCCAAACTAACTAATCAAACAAATAAATAAAATTGGAAAAGATTTGGTTCTTTTTGTTTTTTTTTTTGTTTTGTTTTTTGGGCCACACCCATTTGATGCTCAGGGGTTACTCCTGGCTATGCGCTCAGAAATTGCCCCTGCTTTGGGGAGGACCATATGGGATGCCGGGGGATCGAACCATGGTCCTTCCTTGGCTAGCGCTTACCAGGCAGACACCTTACCTCTAGTGCCACCTTCCAGGCCCCAAAATTGTCAAAGATTTATGCACATAAAAAGTAACTGACTAGGATATCTGCTTTGTGATATTTTGACAATATACGCAGCATTTTCCCCCCATGAGTGACTCTTACAAGGTTTTTGTCTTAAAAAATAATTCATACTTAGCTATCAAAAGAAAACAGAAAATTTCCATTAACCTTTGAGAAGAAAAAGTAAAATTCTAGGAGATGTTCACAAGGCTAGGTAGGGCATGTGCTTGGCCCACACACACAAGAAAAAATGAAGAAATAAAAATAAGCTACCTGGGGCCTGAAGAGATAGCACAGCGGCGTTTGCCTTGCAAGCAGCCGACCCAGGACCAAAGGTGTTTGGTTCGAATGTTGGTGTCCCATATGGTCCCCTGTGCCTTCCGGGAGCTATTTCTGAGCAGACAGCCAGAAGTAACCCCTGAGCAACAACAGGTGTGGCCCAAAAACCAAAAAAAAAAAAAAAAAAAAAAAAAAGCTACCTGTTACAACTGTACACATTTACATCTACACCAAATTGGATAAAGGTAGTGAGTACCACTATGAGGCCACTGAGATGGGACTAGTGTTGCTGCAGGGAAAGTCCCCAGACCCAACACAACAATCATGGAATCACTTCCTGAATCAGTCTGCAATTTCCTAAGACTAGATTACCCACTGACCACTTTGATACAAGCTGTGCTAAGATTTAGAGACAGAAAATGAGGAATTGGGTTCCTATATGTCCAAGCAATTCCACTACTTGGCATCTATCTACTCCAATGGCACAAAAACTGTGCTCAGAAAAGTCATTTGTGTTCCTAAGTTCATTGCAGAACTGTTCACAGGAGCCAAAATCTGGAAATAACCCAAGAGTCCAAGAATACACAACTGGACATAAAGAAGATATGATATATATACACAATGAAATATTTACTCCACTATAAGCAAAGATGAAATCATGCTATTTGCTACTACAATGATATATCTAGACAGTAGCTTGCTGATACTTAGCTACTTAGTCAAAAGGAGGGAGGCAGATACAGAAAGATTTTTCAATGCAGGGCAATACAAGAAATACAATAGGAGAGTAGCAAAGAAATACAATAAATGAACAGCAAATGTCCAATGGCAAGAGAAACAGAATAGGGCTTCAGTAGGAAGCTTCCCACTGGGTGGATGGGGACACTGAAAAAATTAAGGGAAGCAGACTATCCAGTGGTGGGTATGATGCTAGATAATTGTATGCATGAAATCCTACCATTAGAAGTATTATAAATCACAGTACCTAAAATAAAATTGAGTTTTTAAGTAAAGTAGAAAGACTTCAAGAAGAGAACTGCTATGAGACTTCCAGAGAAGTCTAGAAATTATATCTCCATCAACTTAGCAGTAATGGGGGCACAATATCTCCAGATAGCTCCTGTAGGTGAAGACAGACACCAAAGCACCAAGATGATGCTCCTGATGATGAACTCAAGGAATATCAGTAGACAAATAAATTAGATAAAAATATCTAGTTTATAAATAAGCAACATAATTTAAATTATTTTTCCATTCAGAAATTAGAAAAACCCTGTCACTGAAAAAAATATTCACAATGCCAGTGTGGTTCAAGAAGAGGAGTCAGGAGCTTCTGGAACAAGGAAGCATGGTCCAGCTGATGGGCACTTCCCAAAGATAAATTAACCTCCTCCCTAGCCCTCTGCTCCTCTTCTCTCCAGCCTCTTCTCAAATCCCTTCCATCTGGGTCAAAGTCAATGGCAGAGAAGACTATGAGAAACCTCAGAGCCAATAATAAGGACAAAAAGTTAATTAGAACAAGTTGTTGACCCAAAATGTCTACCGTGTTCTGATACAGAGCAATGTCTCATCTGGGTTTCTTCCTCATTTGGTTCTCACATTCAAAGATTTATACAAAATAAGTGATAACCAAAAATATATTTTAATAACAGAAGAACACAAATGTGTAATTAATGGAGGTGAGCAAGTCTTCATGAGAAAACACAAAACCCCAGTGAGGATGCAATGTCCTTATTCTGATGACTGACAGAAAAGAACGCTCCATTTCAAAGCCATCATTCCTGAAGCCGCTGAGATGGAGGATTCATTCTGGGAAACACAGCTGGTGATCCCTGACAGAGGACGAGGGTCCTGGGAGAGGCGCCCTGGGGACTGTCTCATCACAGTGAACTCCCTATTTTCAGGCAGCTCCATCCTTTCCCCAGGTTCTTTTGTCTCAGTCTTTACTTCTAATCCTTCTGCAGGGTATTAATTACTCTGTCCCAATTACACTACTCCACAAACAAGAACAACACAATACCAAAGAGCTTAAAATAGATTAACTTTCTAGTTGTTGTATTAACAACTTAATATATTGTAATTGCATCATTACTGCATATTTTGCTGCATATTAAAGAAAAGTTAATTCTTTGCCTTTGTGTTCAACTCTACTGATTTTGATTTTTCAAATAAAATAGAAATATTTCTTTTTTCTTTTCTCTCTCTCTCTTTTTTTTTTTTTTTTTGTTTGTTTCTGGGCCACACCTAACTGCACTCATGGGTTACTCCTAACTCAGAAGTCACTCCTGGCAGGCTTGGTGACCATATGGGATGCTGGGAATGAAACCCAGGTCCGTCCTGGATAGACTGCACGCAAAGTAAACACCCTACTGCTGTGCTATCTCTCCGGCCCCTAAAACAGTAGAAATATGTAAAAAGAACCTGTGTAGCAAAGAAATTGTTTATAAATGTAATCTTTGCCTCAGAGACCCACTGCATGAAACCAGATTATACTATTTTTCATAAGGCTGACTAGAAGTTAAGATCACTGCAGGACCTGGCAGGTGGAAACTCAGGGGCTGATTTGGAAATCTAGTTCTTAGTGATGCCACTAGAACTAGACTCAAGTAGTGATGCTAGCTAGACCAAATTCATGCAAAGCCACAAGGACAATAAATGCACACTTCACATGCACTAATGCATACAATTATATATTACATAAGGTTATACGTGGCATGTACAGTGACATTGAGAAGCAGACAGGAGCAATTTTTTCCTCAGACGGCTGTGCAGAATGTGTCTACCACACAGACTCTCCACACATAGCGCACCAGGATTAGAAAGCAGTTCCGCAGATACGAAAGACTCCGTGATCTCAACATAGAGTTAACAACACATGTCTCATGGTACACAATTCTGTAGAACAATCATTTAAACTGAAGCACTTTGCAAGATGAAGAACTTTATTTCAAGAGCTTTTTGTTTTCTCTCAAATTGGGTTCTTTATCATTGTCTCCCTTGTTGTGTCTGTAAATATTTTAGGGGATTACTATGTTACTGACCCTAACCTGATTGGTGATTGTGCCCTACCCTAGGGCGTGACCTGGCATTCTGCCCCCACCCTAGGATAGTACCTGATTCTGCTTCCACCATTGGTTGGTATCTGATCCCACCATTGGGTGGTACCTGATTCTGGGGGATAAAAACAAGGGTCTGTGGAAGGCAAGCAGCTTTTTGCTGCCAATTGCTATGATTAGTTTGCACAATTCCTGGAAAATGCATGATGTTATTAGATTTTTTAAATGGTTCCTGGTAATCTTAATGAATGTTCTCTGAATGCAATGATACCTCATTGTGCAACTTTTTTATCTATAAAACTGATTTAATGTTTTTTTTTTTAATTCAAGAAGAGTACGCTTTTGTCCTGCTAGGTTTTAGAATGCTTAGCAACTTGCTTTCAAATTAAATATATCTACAGAGATGCTCTGTTTTGTTAGAGAAGTCTACGGAAAAGAAATTTAAAAGTTCAGGACTCATATTACAGTGCTCTTAAACTGTCACCATCCCAGAGAAAGTGCCTTCTAAATAGCAGAACTTCTCTGACCTTTTGCTGTTCCAATGATTGTTGCCTAATCATCTCAAATGGCATTCCTCTAATTGCTATGGTATTTTACAACTTCTGCCCCAAACCAGCTGAGCTCCCATTAAAAATAAGGAAGCATAAAAATATTTCACTGGTGGGCCCGGAGAGATAGCACAGTGGCGTTTGCCTTGCAAGCAGCTGATCCAGGACCAAAGGTGGTTGGTTCGAATCCCGGTGTCCCATATGGTCCCCCGTGCCTGCCAGGAGCTATTTCTGAGCAGACAGCCAGGAGTAACCTCTGAGCATCGATGGGTGTGGCCCAAAAAAAAAAAAAAATTTCACTGGGCTAGTGTTACTATGACTCCTAAACTCATGCACTTGGTATGGAATCCACTCAAACCATTTGGGTGGGACACTGACTCTTAAATTACAAAAACTGAGTGAGTTAAAAGAGCTTAAAATTTTCCATAGTTTTTGAAACTCCTTAGTTTTTGTGCTAGGCATAAAGATAAGTATATGGGAAAAGTTAATTAGTTTGAAAATGATGCATGCACAATTTAACCTATCATACTTTTATAGCCAAGTCTACCCTCATAAGCAGTGATTCCTAAGAATTAGAAATTACAGTTCCTTAATGGTGAAAACTGAAACCATTTCCACTAAGGTCAGGAACTAGGCAAGGCTGTCCACTCTCTCCACTCTTATTCAATATAATTTTAGAAGTCCTAGCAATAGCAATCCGACAAGAGAAGGGAAACAAAGGAATCCAAATTAGGAAAGAGGAACTCAAATTATCTCTTTTTGCAGATGATACATACATGGAAAACCCTAAAGAGTCCACAGTAAAACTCCTAGAAACAACTGACCAATATAGAAAAGTGGCTGGCTACAAAGTCAATACACAAAAGACAGTAGCATTTTTCTATACAAATAATGAAGTAGAGGAGAGAGAGATTAAGAATACATACCAAAAAAAAAAAAAGAGAGAGAGAGAATACAAAATTTAAAATAGTATCAAAAAATATTAAGTACCTAGGAATCAACCTTACAAGGGAAGTGAAGGACCTGTACCAGGGAAACTTCAAAACACTGCAAAAAGAAACTGAAAGGATCTAAGGAAATACAAGAACATCCCATGCTCGTGGGTAGGCAGAATCAACATAGTTAAAATGACGATCCTACCCAAACTCCTACATAGATTTAATGCAATCCCTATCCAAATTCAGACATCATTCTTTAAATACTTAGAATAATCAATCATAAAATTCATCTGGAACCACAAAAGACCCAGGATATCCAAACACATACTGAAAAACAAGAAGCTGGGTGGCATCTCTTTACCTAACCTGAAACTATACTATAAAGCCATAGTGATCAAAACAGCATGGTACTGGAACAAAGACAGAGCCTCAGACCTACTCATCGAACACGTTCCAGCAAACTAACATTGCCTTGCTCTTTCCTCCTCTCTTCTCACTACTTATTTTTTCTCTCTTTTCTCCTTCTTTTTCTTCTTCTACCTTTTCCTCCTCATTATCATCAATTCAATCCATCTCAAATAAAAACCACACGGTTGCCTCCCCTATAGGAAAGGAAAGCTAAGGCACCACAGACAATACTGCTAAGGGTAAACACCTAAATAGATAGACCTCACTAACAATGTTTAGTACTCCAGATGCGAAACCAATATGTATCCAAAATTTGACCTATTAGTTTCTTTACCTTACATGTGCTATATTTAACTATCTTGCTGTACTCAGTTTATCTCTTGCCCCCCACCTCTTTTCATTAATATATACCTAAGCTAACTTCTATATATTTATAAAGGGGCAAGAACACACAGAGATAGAAATCCTCCTTGAGAGCCAAACCTAAATTATAAACAACCCATACCTATAATCTATATAGCCCCTCTCATATACTATCCCCCCTCCGCCCTTCAGAAATCTGACTATTCCATCACCCTTCAAACCCATTGCCAATTTCCCACCTTATTAAAAATTTTCACCCTCAGTTCTTAATCCATTAGGCATCAAGGCAGACCTTCTAACCCAACGAACCAGTACCCAACACCCAAGTGAAGAGACACCCACTCAAAATCACACCCGGTTCCCGGCAAGAAAATACAACCAACACCACTACTGACTCATGCTATGTGGCCCTTCTTACCACCTCTCCCTAATGTGGACTTTGGCTTGATACCAGACTTAGTACCAAAAGGATCCCCAATGCATGAACTCTATCCAAGACTCCCTGCAGCAAATTTTTTCTCAATCTCAAGAAGTCCAGGGTGTGTGATGAAAAGGTGCCCTGGAGCCCACACCCCTCAAGAAAATCTCAAAAGACAATGGGGAAGCCTATACTTTCATCATAAGTATAAGACCTTTGTAACACTACCTGTTTTTCCCCAAATGTAACGTAATCTCCATCATCACATTGTCCCTTTAATTACTTTTTTTACTTAATTAAAATTTTTTTCTTATATATATATATATATATATGAGCATATATCTTTTTATATTTTGTTCTGTGTCTGTTATCTTCTATTTCCACCCTCAAATGCACCAGCAATATAATGTAACACCATTTCTTCCTGCAAAGGCATACTAAAAAAGGGGAAATTTCATGTGTAAAAACAAGCTCTTATCTACTAGGGATAAGAACTCACACTTTTTTACAACACAGGGGCATCTCCCACCTTGAACATATGTCATGTGTAACCAACTTAGACCTCTGGGAATTAAACTTTAATCGTCCAGCCTTGACTCCTGGATCCCAGACATAGTAACGACACAGTTCTCCAAAACAGCTCCAGAAACCAAAACCCTCCAGGGCATTCTTAATACTGCTCTGACACCAACATGTGCCAGTTTTAAAATGATATCCTGACAACAAGGAAATGAGAACAACCTGATCTAAGAGCAGGTTGTCCTACCTCACTAGCCAACGATAAGACAAATCAGAAGACCTATCACCCTTTGATCTGCGTGAAAGCCAAGATCATCACAGATGACTGGTTGTTACAACATGACTGGACAGTACACATCCTGGGACCAATAAAAAAGCTATAGCCTAGGCTTTGGTATACGATCGGTACAACAAACAAATAGATTAGAATTTTTGTTGTGACATTCTCATAATGAGCCTGTCTTCTGAGTCTAATATAATATAGCATCGCAATGTGGAACTGAGGTGACCAACCTACATCTCCAAGTATCTCTGTGGACCAAAATATCATGGAGTTATTATAAACATAGTAAAATTAAGGCTTTAAAACTACATATAGTGAGCATTATAGTGTGAGTCCATGGCTTCTAAACACATTCTGCACCTATTTCTGTGGGAAAAAAAACATCAAAACATTATTATAGATATCTATAAAGATCAGTTGATTGAACAACTGCTCAAACTAAACAGCCATATCCATTCTTGACGGAAGAGTTTGATCCACTGACATTTAATGAAACGAGCTGTTGTGCTATTGTATTGTTAAAGGTTGTTGTTACAATTGGGGATTTGATTGCTGTAATTGCTCTTTGAGTAGCTCATTTAGGGTCAGTTCGATTAGCACAAATATTGAGAGTTCTTTTTTATCTGAGAATGTTTTTTTTTTTTTTTTTTTTTTTTTTTTTTGGTTTTTGGGCCACACCCGGTGATGCTCAGGGGTTACTCCTGGCTATGCGCTCAGAAGTCGCTCCTGGCTTGGGGGACCATATGGGACGCCGGGGGATCGAACCGCGGTCCTGATCCTTGGCTAGCGCTTGCAAGGCAGACACCTTACCTCTAGCGCCACCTCGATGACCCCATAAGGTTCACTTTTTTTTTGTTTGTTTGTTTTTTTTTTTTGGGTCACACCCAGCAGGGCTCAGGGGTTACTCCTGACTCCACGCTCAGAAATTGCTACTGGCAGGCTTGGGGGACCATATGGGATGCCGGGATTCGAACCAATGACCTTCTGCATGAAAGGCAAACGCCTTAACTTCCATGCTATCTCTCTGGCGAGAATGTTTTTAATTTTTAACCCTTGCCTGAATTGTTTCAAATGCAAGATCTGGTTTGATTCTTATGCTGTTTCCTTTGTACTTGAGGGTTTTTTTTCCTCCTTTACTACTTTAAAGAGTCGATCTCTCTTTGATTTTTGCCTCGTGGATTACCAAATATCTTTATGTTGTTCTGTTATGGTCTATTTTGTTTGGCACTCTTTTTGCCTCTTGGATTTGTAGAGAAATCTCTTTCACAAGGGTGGGGAAGTTCTCTGCTATTATCTCCCTCACTACTTGTGCTTTCCCTTTTCCATTTTCTTCCCCTTCTGGAATTCCTATAATTCAGAGATTATTTCTCCTGTCTTTGTTCACTAAGTACCTTGTATTTCCTCCAGGGTTTTGTCTGTCCTTTCTTTTTTGACTTCTTTATCCCAGTTGGCTTGTAAATTGTCAAGTAAGTCTACGTGATTCTCAACTTGTGTAATCCTACTATTATGGCTAGCTAACATGCTTTTTAATTCCTTCATTTCCGTTTATATAGATTCTCTCATCTTCTTTTTTTGTTTGTTTTTTCAGACCACACCCATTTGATGCTCAGGGGTTACTCCTGGCTAAGCGCTCAGAAACTGCCCCTGGCTTGGGGGAACCATATGGGACACCGGGGGATTGAACGGTGGTTCTTCCTTGGCTAGCACTTGCAAGGCAGACACCTTACCTCTAGCAACACCTCGCCAGCCCCAGATTCTCTCATCTTCTGAAAGAGTTCTTTGAGCTGGCTGAATTGTTCACTTATAGATTTCTTAATTTCACAGGCTAAAGACTCCTTGATTTCCATTGCTAAGCCATTAAGCATTGATCTATAAGGTTCAGGCGTTTGGGGGAAATTGGAGATTTGCCAGGATTTCTCTCCATATCCCCCACAGTAGGTAGATGTTTTCTTTAGCTTCCCCATTGAACTTTTGCAGTAAGTGATTTGGAGTGCTGGAAAGAAGTGCTAGATCCAAGAAGTGCTAGTGAGTGAAAGAAATGCTAGATCCAATCTACCAGAAAGTCTATGATATAAATTGAAATGACTTTGCATGAATGCTAGCACGCATAAAATGAGGACTGAGGGGAAGGAAGAATGCTGGAAAGACCCAAAGAGACAGCCCAATTTGCTTTGGTGGAAGGAATTAAGGAGTGAGGTTCCCTATTCTCTCCTGGGCACCAAGCTTTCTGGCCCCAAAGGGCAGATGAACAGAGATGGAACTGGAAAAAGACTGAGGGAAGGCTGGAGAGGAGAAGAGGCCCTGTTCGTTCAAGCTCAGTAGAGGAGATTAGGACTGGAGCCTCCCTGTTCCCCACCCAGACACAGGCCTCACTGTCCCTAGGAAATAAAGACTCAGCAATGGTGCTAGGACCCTGAAGGATGCTGGGGAAGACCCAAAAAGACAGCCCCATTTGCATTTGGAGGAAGGAATTAAGATGTGAGGTTCCCCATTCCCTCCCTGGCACCAACCTAACTGGCTCCAAAGAGCAATTGAACAATCTTGGCACTGGAACCCAGAAGGAGCTGATCGGCTTTTCAACTGGTCCCTGGATCAGGGGCTGAGCTCAACTTGTGACTCCGCCCAGAATCTGCAGGAAATCACTGGCATCCACTGCCTTCCTGGCTGCTCTCCATTAACATATTACCTCATTAACTAAAGTAGTCCTTCAGAACCAACCTACCTTGGACTTGATCACAGCAGACGAAGAAAGGATATGTGTATTTCTTTTGGTTTATTTCTTGAGGAACAATGTTGTTACTATACCTATAAATCAGAGATAGTGATATCCCCATGAACCACAATGTACACCCTGGTGCCCTCATGTATATCCCCATGAATCTACTCCATTTCTCTCTCCTATAGCCTCCTTCCTACACCAATTTACCATCTAAAACTCCCCTACCCCAGTATTTCGACAAATCTAATATCTTGGCAATATCCTTTTTTGCTTAGAACAAGTAAAATTAGAACTTATTGAAAGAGAGGAATTCCCATCTATTAGACCGAGGAACTCCAAAATGTTGCAGATGGGTTCTATAAAACTCTGAACATTTGTCATGTTGGCTTGACTTAAGCTTTGGTTGCTCTGAGATTTGGCTGTACACCCCAAAATATGGCTCCCACTGAGGGCCTTAGATGGAACTGGGGCAGGTTTCGTGCCACCTTGGCAATGACATGAGATATGAAACAGCCCAAGAGCCCAAGTGTTATATCTTACAACGACAGCCACTAACAAGAAGATAACTTACAACTAAGTCATTAACAACAAGTAATGAGCCTTTACTTACCCCTAGACCTAGAAAAAGTACCATCTGGAGTTAGGCAAACTAAAGACTGACCTGAAGCCTGCAGCTAAAAGAATTGACCAAATGCTTTCTGGGAAAGGCTTCCCTGCTTATTTAATTCAATCTAGGCTAAAAGTTTTTTATTCCAGCTTTTATTGCACCTATGCAAAATAACAGCCATTTTTACCACTTTGCTATAAGCTCTATGGGTATATTGGATCTGCTCACCCATGCTGTTGGCAGTGCTGGTACTACTGATTCTGGTATCCTGCTTCTTGAGAACAGTAGTATATATGGAGATCACAGTCTATCTAGCCCAGCTAAAAATTTTATATTTAGCAAACAATAAGGGGATGAGTCCCAGGTGAGTAGAGAGCTTACAGATTCCATCCTCAAGTCACTTTGGGGGAATCACTCCAAAAACCCTTTATTTTAGGTGGGAATGGGATATTTATAATGTATCTTATTAGTCAAGTTAGGAAAAAATAGGATGTGTGCTTTGTTAGGCTCTGTTTAACTATACCTAAGGATACAACTTCTCATTGTTCTACTGGTCTACCACCCCCACAGAAAACAGCAAATGACTATCTAAAAGCTGGGGTTGCCCATAGATGATAAGGAACACTCGACAATTCATTCTAATTCAGATTCTAATTTAAGCCCCATCTAATTACTTCTATTAATAGTAAATACCAATAAGAGGAGGGTTACTGTCTGAGTAACACAGCTTTGAGCAAACTCACTGGTACTAGGCATGAAAAGAACATGCCTCTTCTGCAGTTCCTGTCACCCACCAGAGGGCAGGAACATGGATCAAAGAACATATTTGGATCAGTACTAATACTGAAAAAAAAAACACTAGACTTAGGGTCAAGAAATTTTCTTGTAATTTTCTGTCCAAATTCTACCCGACAGACAGGTAATTTGTGCAATCTGTTTTACTTCTCTGGGTAGCAAGCTTCTTGACTGTGAATCCACAATGCATTTTACCTATGTAGCTCAGAAGCTTTCCCCATCTTCTACCATTGCTAGTATCCTAAGAGGTTGTACCTGAGAAATTATGACAACAAGAGAGAAGAAAGGAGTAGGACAGGAGGTCAATAAGGGGAGGCCACTGAGTAGTGGGCAAAACCCAGGTTCCATTAGTATCCTACCCCTGTGCTCCACATGACCATCCCCATGTTGCCAACTGCTCTTAGTCAAGCTAGAGGGGCTGCATGATTATTTCCTTCTGGAATCGAAGGAAACTATATTCAGTGCATTTGACATCACATTCTAAAAATGCTACCTGAGGAATGACAGTCTCATAAATTGAGGAGGGGGGAGTGGATGATACCAGGAGCAAACAGTAGCTTGAAATTTGAGTGGAAATAAAAAAGAATCATACCTAAACACCAAACCCAAAGTCAATGACAACAAGCTATACACAAAGGGGACCTGTTACACTAGCAATCCAGGGGACAAAGGAGGAGGTATCAGATACGTGCTGTGAACTGGGGTGACGAGAGGACAACACTGGTGGTGGGAATGGCTCTGATTCACTGTCACTATGGACCTTAAATATAATGTGAAAGACTTGTAATTCAATTGGTCACGATAAAAATTATTTTAAAAAATGCTACTTGAGGAATAAGCTTCTGCTTTTATTCCCATCCTAAGCTTGTTTCTACGAAGCACTGAAAACATTTTGTTTCGTTTTGCTTGGGAGGTGGGTCATACCCTGTAGTACTCAGAAGCAACCTAGAAGTGCTCAGGCACCCACTAGGGAACTGAACCAAGGCTTTCCATATGCAAAGCATGCACTCATCCACGCATTCTAAGCACTCCCTGACCCTGCACTGAAGAGGTTTTGTAAAAACCAGATTTCCCCCCTCCTCAATGTGCAGTTCCACAGCAGCCTCACACAACTTCGGTGCCAGGGCCTTGTTTCCAAGGTAACAAGTGAGGACAAAGCGCTGAGATAGGACTTGCACACTGAGTATGTAGATGAACTAGGTCACTCGGCAATATTGCACTAATAGGCAAGAAGATAGATTAAAGCCTTCTATTCTTTCCCCCTCATTTCTACTAGGAGGAATTTGGGGTTTTTACATAATGATTATCCTTTGGCAACATGGTTTTCAAAATGCAAAACTCCAAAGAGAATTTGTTTACAACTAATCAAGCAAAAAGCAGCTTCTGTTGGGAAAGTCTAAAGGGAGAATGAAAGGAGTCCCACTGAATCTCATTTTAGATGCTTGTTCCTGCCGTCCCTTGGAAATCACCAACAACAGCCCAAGTACCTTGCCAACACTTCCCTTTCTCCTCTGTCCCTGAGCAGTGGCAACCACAGGAGTCCAACAACTCCTGACAATGCTCTATCCCCTGACTCCCCACCCTACACCTCAACACCCCCAAGACAAAGAGGGAAGAATGTGCTGGAAGCCTGAGGTAGAGGAGCCAAAGCCAAAAGTGAGAGTTGAATGAGGGCTACCTGTCCTGTGACCTGCCCCCACCCCACCTCCCACTGCTTTCCAGTCTTCCCAAAAGAATGAAAGAAAAGTGGGCATGGAGATGGGGTGAGTCAAGAGCAAATGGTAGTATCACACAAACAGATGCTCTGAAGAGAAATGGGCAGAGTGGAACAAGTGGTCAGGAACCAACAATCTAAGAACACAGCTTAATAGGGCCTGGCAGCTCTCCATAGCTTCAGAGCCCTGGACACAATGACTTCCAGCATTCTTAGTTGCAGACAGAGCCCCACTGTGTTGTCCCAGGTGGCCTACTTGTTTCCTATCTTCTGCAGCCTAATTCTTCATCTCTTCCTGGACTGTCAACCTTTTTTCTCAGTTTTATGAAGAAAACCACATTCCACCACAGTGACGAAAATCCGCAGGAAGGGCTGAGACACAGCAAGTTGGGACAGGAAGCCATCCTGGCACAATTGCCAATTCCACAAAGACCATGGCACTCAAAATCAGGTACACAAAGTCCAGCCATTTCCAAGATGGCCTCTTTGGCATTTCCCTGAAGGCATTCCCCAGGGTTCCACACTGCTTTGAATTGGGATTCTGGAATAATAAACCCAGGGCTACCATCCTCCCACTAAGTACAATCACTGCTATCTGCTCTGCAGTGTGGGTCTTTAGAGTCCTGTCCTGCTTTCCTGCTGTGTTTCCAGATTTCACAACAACTGAGACTGATGCTAAAGTGTCAGGTAGAAGAGTTAGTGGCTTAGCATCTTATACTCTGGTCAAAAAAAAATATTTCTAACACCAAAGAATGAAAATCTTTTGCACATTAATAAAGTTGTGTAAAGAGATGAGTTAGTTTCTGCCATTGGTGTTTTGAGCCTCCTGGTGATCTGGATGTAGTGGCATTGCTAGCCCTCAGTGGTGTATCCTGAAGAGATTGTGTTTGAGAAAATTAAGAAGTAACCAACTTCTTCACAGTCTGCATTAGACTTGCAGGACATTGCTGAGTCTTCAAATGAATGTACCAATGTCACGGGAATGGCATGACATGAATGGTGTGAATGAATGGAGAGAAAGATACTGGTTCCTACTGTATGTCTTACAAGGCATAGAAAGAACAATAGTGAATGTAAATTTTAACTTTTTAATTTACTTTTATATATATCTTTCGTTCCTGAGTCTGTCACTTCTAAAGAAATCTTTTAATTAACGGTGCCTATTTTCTAAAAAATCTTCTCTCTTCCTTCAGAACTTGTAAAAATCTTCCTGTTTTCACTTTTTTCCCAATGATTTAGAATTAAGAAGGGCAAGGCCAATACACAATGGAAACAAAAGCTAGTGAAAGTTCAGTCAGGGGAGTAAGAAGAGAGACTACAGCCTCGCTCCTCAACAGTCCCAAAGCAGGCTTCTAATCTGCCATTATGAGAATGCTCCCAGAAGACTTCAAACGCTTCTGGACCTCACTGGAATATCGTCACAGAGCCAGCCTATACTAGAGCCCTGTTTCTAGAATATCTTCACTTATGATCTGTCACATTACTGTCGATAAACGATTACTATCACATTCTATAGAAAAGTGATCCCAACTACAGGTTTGAGGCTGGACAAGTGGTAGACAGTTGGAAGGGAACGTTTTGTGCTTCAAAATATGGCCCAACATCTCTAGAGCCCTTGGTATAAGGAACATGAATGTTGGCTGGGATCTGGCTGGCAAAGACACCCGAGTGTGCTGATATCAGACAACTGCTGGCCACCACATAGTGAGGGCCTGTGTGGCAAGCTCTACTTGAGAACTGGAGACATAACAGTTTTTGCATTATATTACTTCTTCTGGATCAAAACGGACTGGATCTTGTATGGGAGCAAGACTAAACCCCCGCACAGGTGGATCATCGTCCAGATAACTGGAGGCAGGGGACAGGGCCCTTCTTTCCTCCTCTGCAGTGGATAACTGCTTCTGGTCTCAGTGCTCTCAGATTCATCACTGAGGACTAGCAATGCCACCACATCCAGATCACCAGGAGGCTCAAAACACCAATGTCAGAGACTGTCTCATTTCTTTACACAACTTTATTAATGTGCGAAAGATTTTCATTCTTTGGTCTTAGAAATATTCTTTCTGACCAGGGTATATCATGCTAAACCACTAAATCTTCTACCCGACATTATAGCATCAGTCTCAGTTGTTGTGGAATCTGGGATCCTCTCTTCTCTACCACTTCTTTTTTTAGGGGGGTGGGCCACACCCTATTGTGCTCAGGGGTTACTCTTGGTTCTGCGCTCAGAAATTGCTCCTGCTTGGGGGATCATATGGGATGCCAGGATTCGAACCACCGCCCATCCTGTATAGGCTACATGCAAAGCAAATGCCCTACCACTTAGCTATCGCTCCACCCTACCACCTCTTTTTTTTTCTTTTCAGACTCTGTTCAGTTATATTTATAACACATCAAGCTGACTGATGAAACCCCTTCATGAAATGTGGGACATACCACTGCACACACCACTGGAGCAAGAAGCAGAACAGATCAGAAAGTAAAGGTGCACACTGAGCAGCAAACACGTGAAACAGGCCCCAGGCTCTTCTTTCCTTCTCACCAGTCAAACACTTTGTGCAATGACTGAGGTGTTTCTGGACAAAGTTTTGTGAGAACAGACTTCACCTAGGCAGCCGCACTCAATTTACAAGTATCTATGTGCCAGTATCTACGTGCCAGGAAGTGTCCAGCCCTCTCTATGCCTCATATCACTTCCAAAAAAGTAAGAGTTGCATGTATGTTTATGAAGAAAGAGTTCAGGAGTGAATTTGCTTGTAGAGGTCTCAGATCTGGCAGTCGGCAGGCTATAAACATGGGTCAATTCAATTCTATACTTGCGCAGTTCCCATTCATCCTCAAACGGGACGTTACCAGTGAGAAGATCTGCCAGCCTCCTTAGCAGCTGAGAAAGGCTGGATCAAAGCAACAAAAAGGCAACTTGTGAAGTGTGAGAAAATATCTACAAACTCTATATGCAATGTAAGGTTACTAATACTTCAAGAACAACAAAATTAATCCATTAATTCAAAAATAACCAAGTTTAAAATGGGTGAGGGAACTAAAGAGACATTTTTTCAAAAACAGTCAAATAGCCAACAAGTATAAGAAAGGGTGATCAACAATACTAATCATGGGGACCTGAGAGCTAGCACAGCAGTAGGGCATTTGCCTTGCATGAGGCCCACCAGAGATGAATCCGGTTAAATTCCTGGCATTCCACTTGGTCCCCCAAGCCAGGAGTGATTTCTGAGCCCATAGTTAGGAGTAACCCAAGCATCACTGGGTGTGGCCCCAAAGCAAAACAAACAAACAAACAAACAAAAGCATAAGGTTTTCAGCCATATGAACATTGAGTAGAAATAAAAAATGATCAGGAGCCAGGGAGATAGCACAGTGGTGTTTGCCTTGCAAGCAGCCAATCCCAGGACCTAAGGTGGTTGGTTCGAATCCTGACGTCCCATGTGGTCCCCCGTGCCTGCCAGGAGAGCCAGGAGTAACCCCTGAGTGCCACCCAGTGTGACCCAAAACCAAAAAATAAAAAATGATCAGACTTAAATACCAAATCCAAAGCCAATGACAACAGAATTGATACCCAATCTACAATAAGCTAGACACAGAGGGGACCACTTATACCAGTGGTCGGCAACCTGCGGCTCTCTAGCCACATGTGGCTCTTTACACTTTTAATTTGGCTCTTCTGTGTGCCAGGTGGCCACTAAAAGAGTCAGGACTCTGCTCCTAGCTTCTGTCACTGCACACCCTGTGTGCAGCCCCAGCAGCCAGCTCCAAGAGTGTAAGATGATACCCAGTATCAACCCTAAACAAAGGTGTTCCTCCAACATCATCCTTTCTTAAACCTCTTCCTTTGATATGCAAAAGTCCATTGAATATATACTTTTGTCTCTCTCTCTTGACCTGAAGCCTCCTGATATTGAAAATTGGTTTTAATAAGAAAGAGGTGCTCTAGTTTTTTGGGCTCCAGGCAGAGAGTACAAGGTAAAAGGCCATGGACTCCATGATTCCTGGCTAGCTTATTTCATTATTTCTTTCCTGCTACCCTGCTTCTTCAGACCAGGTTGGGTGGGGTTTAGAAATACAGTGCCTGGAGCGATCTTAAAACACATATTTTGTTTTGCACAAGAATGGGCATCTTCCATGAAGGGATTCTGAACCCAGAGCTTTCTTTTCCATGGATTCTCATGGTCAGAGTACTCATGATTAAAGTTGTGAGCTAATGCCCTTAAATACTGTTTTTCATATTGATTATGACTTTCTGCATAATGTAAGTGCTGATCAGAATTTTTTTGCAAGAGTGGAAACATTTCAATATCTCCTTCTCAGACACAGCTATCCCAGAATCAGATTCTTTTTTGAACACATCCATCTTATGTCTCACTGTAAAAACTACTTGTGAAACTCCCCTGCAGAGAAATATTAAATTCTTAGAGAAAATGAACAATGTCTGCCAAATACACAAGCTTAGCTACCCATTCCTTGTCCAACTGGGGCTGTACAAAGTCAGAGTTCTGTTCTCACAGGTCTCACAGGAACTGCACTACTTCTTCCCTCTTGCCAACAAGGCGAGAGAGCACCCTTCCCCTGAACAGCCACTTCACTTCTTCATGAAGATGTTAGTAGTGGGAATCTATACTCTCACCCAGGGTGGTGAATAGCCTGGATTTGATCACAATTGTGAATTTCACAAATTATCTTTACTGTGTCATCTGTCACAGAGTTTAGTTCAGCAGGGAGTTTTTTTGAATCCAGTCTATCATGCGATGAGTGGATACGTGGATACAATGTAAGGGTGTGCAACTTCTGTTTCTTGTGACTACACAAAAACACTGAGCCATGCACAGTGCAGCATCTGTACATACACCAACACATCAGATTATTATTCTGAGTGAAATGAGTCAGAAGGAGAGGTATAGACACAAAATAATCATTTGTGGCATCTAAGTATAATAAATGGCAATATGGTAATAATATCTAGAGAAAATAGGAATGAGGGACAGGAGGACTAGTACATGATAAGAAGCTTGCCATAAAAAGTGGTGAGTTCAGATAGAACAGAGAAAGGTACATTATGATATTGATAGTTGGAACATATCACTCTGGACAAGAACTGGATGCTGAAAATGGATAAGTGACATGCATGGTACCCTTTAATTAACAATATTGCAAACCACGGTGTCATAAAAGAAAAGAGAAATAGAAAAAAAGCAAAATGCCTACCCCTGATATAGCCAGAGGAGGGTGAAGGGGAAGGAAACAAGGGACACTGGTGGTGGGGAAAGTGCACTGATGAAGGGTGGTGTACATTCTATGATCGAAACTCAAGTATGAATAATTTTGTAACAAATATGCTTAAATAAAATTTTTTTTGTTGTTTTTGGGCCACATCCGGCGGTGCTCAGGGGTTACTCCTGGCTATTTGCTCAGAAATAGCTCCTGGCAAGCACGGGGGACCATATAGGACGCTGGAATTCGAACCAACCACCTTAGGTTCTAGATCGGCTGCTTCCAAGGCCAACGCTGTTGTGCTATCTCTCTGGCCCCTAAAATAATTATTTTTAAAATGTTTCAGGCACTCTATCATAATTCCTTTATGATATATCATATGCCTTTTAACTAAGTGCCGTTTTTGTTTTCGCGTGTATTTTAGTTTGGTTTCTTGCAGCACACACAAAGTGTCAATAGATTTTTTTTTTCCTTTCAGTGAAATCACTACTTTTCTCTGGAACACTGTCCTTGCTTTTAAAGACTGTTAAAGGTTTTTCTCTTTTACCTGTTTCATCTCCATATTGTAGGGTTTCAAATTTTCAGCATATTTTGGTTATCAAGAGGAAACGTTTTGAAACAATTTGCTTCCTTACTATCAGAAATCAAAGCATTTTTCCTCAAGAAGGGTGTTCACTATCCAGAATTAACAAACGATCAGTGGATTCAAAAACTGTATTTCATGGTGGATGTTACTTCACATCTAAATCAGCTTAATCATAAACTACAGGGGAAAGGAAACACACGTTTTTTGATGTTAGAAGAAGTTATTTCATTTGAAAACAAATTTGCTCAAGATTTTGACAGAGAAACTTTGATTCACCTTCCAAGCCTGTTGAAACATTGCCAAGAAAATAATTCTGATATTGACATTACTTATTTTAAAACAGCACTTTTAAATATGAGGGAAGCTTTTCTCAAGAGGTTTCAGGATTTCAGAAACAGCAAAGCGACATTGGCCTTTGTTAAAAAGCCTCTGGATGCCACTGAACAGAAATAAATTTTTCTCCCTTTAATATCAACATTGGCAATTTTGAAATGCAATTTCTGGATTTAAAAAACAAAGAACTGTGGAGCTCGAAATTTGAACGTGTTTGTGCTAATTTAGAAAGACTGGAGAAACACAAATGTGAACTTAGTTCACAGCACAGTGGTCTACTTTGAAAGACCCGGAGAAGGAAGATATGTTGATTTTTACCCCTGAATAGTATTCCTGACTCATATAATCAATTAAAAAAGGTAGCGTTTGCTGTTCTTTCCTTGTTCGGGTCTACATATTTATGTGAACAATCATTTTCAAGCATGAATCTTATCAAGAGTAAATTGAGTAAATTGAGAAATCGTCTCATTGATGAGAACCTGGAATCGTGCCTAAAATAAAAAACAACAACATACAAACCTGATTTACTCAAAGTATCCAAGGAAATGCAAGGCCAATGTTCACATTAGGGTTTGTGACTTTGTCAGTCATAGTCAGGATGTAATTTCTCTACACTGTAAGGCAAATTTTATAAAATTTAACGTTATCGATAAATAATATCGTTCTAAAGTTTTTGTTTTATTAGTTGTGTTATTTGTATCCTCCCGACCTATATGGATACTTGCATACAGAATATTCTCAATAAAAAATTTATTGAAACTAAAAACAGTATACCATCCTATTTTCGGTTTTAAAAATGTGGCTCCCGGGGCCAGAGAGATAGCATGGAGGTAAAGCATTTGCCTCTCATGCAGATGGTCGGTGGTTCGAATCCCGGCATCCCATATGGTCCCCTGAGCCTGCCAGGAGCGATTTCTGAGCATAGAGCCAGGATTAATCCCTGAGCACTGCCAAAAAATAAAAATAAAAAATAATTAATTAAAAAAAACCCAAAAACCAAAAGAAAAAAGTGGCTCTCAAAATAAATTTCATCGTGGTTTTGGCGAGATTTGGCTCAGTTGAAAAAAAAAAAAAAGGTTGCCGACCACTGACTTATACTACCAGCCCGGGGGGAGGGGCAAAAAGGAGGGGGATGTGGGATGCATGATGGGAACAGGGTTGGAGGGAGGACAACATTGGTGGTGGGAATGCCTCGGATTCAATGTCACTATGTACCTAAAACATTACTGTGAAAGATTTGTAATCCACTTTGGTCAAAATAAAAATTATTTAAAAAAACAAACATGAGGCCAGAGACATAGCATGAGGTAAGGTGTTTACCTTGCATGCAGAAGGACGGTGGCTCGAATTCTGACATCCCATATGGTCCCCAGAGCCTGCCAAGAGCGATTTCTGAGCAGAGAGCCAGGAGTAACCCCTGAGCACTGCCAGGTGTGACCCAAAAACAAAACAAAACAAAAACAAAACTAAAAAAAAAACATAATCTTTCAAAAGGTTGCAAAGTTATTTAAAAATAGTACCTGGTTCAAAAGGCTGCATAGGAAGACTTTAAATGGACCAATCACATAAAAATGTAAATGGTGCCCAATTTCATAAATCATAACCTAAAAATCATTTTAATTGGTCCATTTGTAAAGACTTACTTTAGAAACAAGAAATAATCACTATCAACATTATAAATACTACAGATATCCTGACTTTTTAATGAAAAATAAGTGAAGGTAAAATTTTCTTAAAACATACTCATATTTTATGTGCTTTGACATATATATGCACTTTAGAAAAAATTTACAATCAAGATTTAAACATTCCCACCACCTCCAAAAATTAATAATCCTCATCAAACAAAACCCTGAATACCATCCATCTCCTTCTTCAAACAGACTAGTTATACCTGGTACAGAAATTCTATAGAGATGTGAATTATGTGTTTGATTTTGTGATTCATATTTCATTCTTGCTCTCAGGACAATGCTTCTAAATTTCCCACACAATATTTAATTATCCACAGTTTGGATCTTTTTTGGTTGCTGAGTAGCACACTTGTGAAGGCAGCATACTGCGATCCATGTAACCACTTACTGGGCCATTTCTAGGTTTGGGCTATTATGAATAATGCTGTTATGAGCATTCACATCTTTAATCATCTCATGCAACCATTAAAGCATTTTCCAACACTGGGAAATCATCTTACACCGCAATTAATGGTAAGGCTAACTGACTCCAACCAACAGTATGGCCACTGAGCTAGTAACAAAGAAGCTTATGGTACAAAAATGCTGTTAAGAATTTCCTCACCAATGAGTTGACAGGAGGACCAGTGCATGGTAAGAAGCTTGCTGTAAATAGGGGAGAAGTGTAGTTAGGGCAAGAAGGGGTCAGTATGACAGTATTCGTTGGAAATGATGAGTCTGGACAAGAACTGGTTGCTAAAGTGATACCTCATCAATAACAATTTGCAATATTAAAAAAAAAGGAAAAGAACGAGAAGAAAAATTTCTGCCACAGAGACCAGCAGCAGAGAGGACAGGGTGGGGGTTGGTGAAATTTGGGGGAGAGAGAGGAAGGGAAACTGGGGACAGTGGTGGGAAAAATATGCACTGGTGAAGGATGTTGAACACTGTATTACTGAAACTCAGTTATGAACAACTTTGTAACTGTATGTCTTAAAGTGATTCAATTGAAGAATTTATTTTAAATCTCACCAGTTTTCTACTGGCAACACTGGAACATTTTTTTGCAGGGTATGTGGAGGAGGTCACACCTGGTGGTGCTCAGAATCTATGACTGGCCTCAGAAATTACTCCTGGCAGGATTGGGGAACCATACTGATGCCAGGGATTGAACCCAGGTCAGCCACATACAAGGCAAATGCCTCCCCACTGGAAACCTTTCATCTATGTCAACTGTCTCTTTGGCACTTCTCTGCCCCACGAGGGCTCAACACCCTCACTGAATCACTGATAAAATTCCAGACTTTCCCACCTCTCTTTCAAAGCTATCCATTTTCCATAGCTACATTCTTCTGCTCTTCTTCCTCTCCCACGAGCAATGAAAATTCTTCCTCTGTGTATAGTTGCTCATGTTTTGGATAAAGGCATTCATCTGAATGAAGATACTACAACTGAGTTGACCATTGTCTCTGTAATTCCCCAGAACTGCTTGTTCTACAAGTACCTGACAGCAGGACACAAGTGGGTGAATCCAAAGGCAGGTCAGGTTCTCTTTCGATCACTGAAGGACAGGAAGTTCACTATATTTATAAGCCTGGTAGATATGCTCAGTTCCCCTGAGTGACAAGATTTTCCATTTCCTTACTTTTTTAATACCTGCAAGTTCACAAATTCTTCTAAAATCTCAGGTTCTTATGACCATGGAACAGGGAGTGCAATATCTACACTGAACAGTGCTTTCACACTGGAATACTGTCTTCAGTGACTACTGTCTGCTTAAACAGCACCCTTTCATAACACCAGGGAAGACAAAAGATGGATCTCATGTCAATTTGTGGAGGTCAATTTGTGCCAGCCTTTCATCGGGAAGGACCAGGGTGAGGGAGTAGGACCTGAGACTCACCAAGGTTCTGGCCACCACCAGCTCTTCCACAAAATTGCTTCCATGAGACCACTTCCTCTAGACTGGTCATCTCCATGGCCCTGGAGGTACCAGTGGACATCAGCCCCAGACACCTCTCAGCCAAAGAGGCTCCACTTGCTGTAATCCAATCCCAGGGTGAATGGGTCTGAAGCAGGGGTGTGGAAAGGATTAAGCAAACAAGACAGACCTAAGGGAGAAAAGCACGAGGTCAGGGGGCTTCCAGCCTAGCAGAGCTGACATGCTGACTCCTCCCCTAGTGATTTTTAAGGACCAGACTCAATCCACCTGGGGGAAAAGGAAGACAGTTAACAGACAAAAGTACCTACTATTAATCAGGCCTAGATGGGTTTCTAATCAAGCCTGGGTGAGTCTTAACATCTCAAAAAGGTGGGTGAAAGGAAGGGGAAGCTAGGGCAAAGTTTCAGTTTGGGGAAAAGCCAAACTATGTGTTTATATAATGGTCTCCCATTTACTGGGGAACCTGCCTAGCACAGCAGGTGGCAGCTGAGGATTTCCTATGGAGCCACAGAGCACTCTGCAGGGTAGGTGCTGAGTGAGCCTTTTCTGAGAAGGAGGTGAGATGGTAGGCCCTCCAGAACCTCTGCTAAAGAGAGAAACCACAGCCCAGCAGCAAACTATCTGTGTTTCTTCCTTGGAAATGAAGGCCAGGTCATTCCAAAGAACAACTTGTGAGATTCCTTGCCATCTCCTTTTCATGGAAGTGTCATGGGCAAGCTACAGGGAATGGCTGACAGCTTCTCTGAGAACTGCCTGAGTGCTCCAAGACAATAGCAAGACATGAAGGGATTTTAAAGAACAATGATGAGTCTTCAATTGTTTAGAATGGACATTTTTTACAAAGTGTATTCTTAAGTAATTTTATAATGTTTCTCAAGTTTTTAATAGAAATAGTGATTTCTTAGTAATAGGTATGATTGCAAATTTAGTTACAGGCTACAATTACAAGGTAAGTAAGATTAGGCCCATAGAGACAGCTGATTCCTGGAACCAGGCTGTAAATCAAAAGGACCTTGGAGAGACGGGAGGGAGGTGGAACCAAACTGACCATCCTGTACTCCAGCACAGGAACACCTTGGTCCCCAAAAAGGGAGGCTCTGAGAGATAGCAGATAGCCCTTGAAGATTAGGGAGGAATAATTGCACACAGTCACTAAAAAATAACTCATAGATGGCACAATAAGTATATAATAAGGGTAAAATCTAGTTTAATGCTACTTTCGTTTCTGTCACTGGCTTGCTTGAAGCATGATAATAAACAAAACGCCTTTCCCCGAATTGCTCCAGTCACTATGTTGTCAATGGAATGGGTCCTTCCCCCTGTAGATTAGAAGACTACCTGGAAGGTCCAGCCCATATCTCTACAAGCCATTGGTCTAGGAGTTGGGGGTAGATGTTGTCTGTCATGAGTGGCTGAACAGAAAATTGCACCTTTTCTGTAAAAATTATCGGATGATTTAAGCTGTATGAACCTATGGAATATTTTGACCTGTGTGCTCATTATCATATCAATTCCCTTAAATGTTTGTGAATTTGGATGCTCGGGGTCTCACTGCTTGAGATCTCAGTGGCTATTATAGCATCACTTCTATGTATGGATTGGTATTTTCAATGGGGGAGGGACAGATTTATGAATTAAAAGTACGTGGTCATTGTTAGTATTGAGTAACACTCTTTCATTTCAGAGTTCCCGAAATAAGTTATATTTTTCCATTGCTTTCCAAGTTTATTCCTCTCTGAGGACAATCAGTTAATCACTTGCAGCCTTCATCTCACTGACTAAATAAAGGGACCCTTGCCTCTCTTTATCCTCCCCTTATTTCTGGAACTGCTTATTTCACTCCAGAGTCTTACCAAAACAATTGCCAACTGCCTGAAACAATTTTATTTTGAGAAAAGCATTTTAGAGGAGCTTCATATCTCAAAACACAAACAAATTTTACAGTTTTCTGTATTCCAAAGTCATTTCCTGTCAATCATCTTTAGTTTTCAAAAGTAGACAGAGAAATGAACAACATAAACTCAAAGATCTAGTGGTCAAATCTGAATGATGGCCAGGGTAGCAGAACACAAGGCTCCTCTTCGACTCAGGACCATGCCTGCTATATCCACAGTCCTGGAAGAAACCAAGATTGTTCCTGGTACCACGGGGTAAAGTTTACAAGCTAAATGGTGGACCCACTTCTAACTGACTAGGCCAGAGTGAGTCTATTGCCCAGGATAACTGTACCAGCTCAATTCCAAAGTTCTTCAGAAATAAAGAAATGAGGGGCCGGAGAGATTCACAGTGGAAGGGCATTTGCCTTGCACATAACCGTTACAAGACAGACAGTGGATCCAATCCCAGCATCCCATATGGTCCTCTGTGCCTGCCAGGAGCGATTTCTGAGCACAGAGCCAGAAGTAACCCCTGAGTGCCGCTGGGTGTGACCTAAAAACCAAATTAAATAAATAAATAAATGACAAGATCTTTAAATAATGCATTGAGCAAATTAGCTTTTTTGGGGGGGAGCCAACCTGGTGACGCTCAGGGTTACTCCTAACTATGAGCTCAGAAATCACTTCTGGCTTAGGGGACCATATGGAGCACTGGGGATCAAACTGAGGTTCATCCCGAGTCAGCAGCATGCAAGGCAAATGCCCTGCCACTGCACTATTGCTCTAGCCCCCAAATTAACCTTTTTTAATACCCAAACACGTATGACTACCATATTTGCTGGCATATAAGATGACCCTTCAACCCATGAAAAACTTCCTAAAAGTCGGGAGTCATATTATATGCTGGTATACAGCATGCTGAAACTTATTCCAGTTTCAGGGACAAGTGATCCGCACCTCTCTTACTTTTAAGAAGTAACGTACTTTTAAGACTTTTAGGAAGTTTTTCATGGGTTGAAGGGTCTTCTTATATGCCAGCAAATATGGTAATTATGTTTTTGATAAGAATGTTATGAGATTTTAAAAAAATACTTAAAAAATTAAAAAAAAACACAACAAAAACAAAAACAAAACATAGGGGCTGGAGCAGTGGTGCAAGCGATAGGGTGTATGCCTTGCACACACTAACCTAGGACTGCAGTTCGATCCCCTGGCATCCCATATAGTCCCTCAAGCCAGGAGTGATTTCTGAGTGCATAGCCAGGAGTAACCCCTGAGCGTCACTGGGTGTGGCCCAAAAACCAAAAACAAACAAAAAAGAATGTTATGAGATTTATAAAACGTATTAATTCACAATGCACTACAGATAAAATGTAATGAAAAACACATTTAAATTTGGATGATGAATGCAATCTTTCAATCCTGCTAGTTTGTGTGAACAAATGAGATATCAGTAACAGAACCATCTGAGGCCCAATTCAGCATGCGGGGCCCAACCTACAGAGATTGAGGCGCACCATGTGCAGATTAATTCATTGAAATCCTACTTACAGGAGATGAAGGCAATTAGCTGGGTCATGATAAACCTTGTGGCAGGTTTCCAGGAGGAAAGGCAGAACCAGCACCTGCTGCTGCTCTGGATCTGGAATAATCTGGGTGCATCATGCCTGAGGGTGGGGAGGCGGTGTCACCTGAAACCTTAGCTCTTCCCTTGCCACATGGAACCAGCTATTGCCAAACCTGGGCCTTGGGAGCAGGAGACCCTAAAGCCACCACTGTCCCAAAAGTTCTGAGAAGGTGTCTGAAAATGTTAAATAGAATGGAAATCTCAGAGTTTGGCAAAGGATACCAAAAGAAGTCCTTCCTCTTGGCAATCTATTCCCACCTCCTTCTCTTATACCAACTTTCCTTTCCTTTTACTGCTTTTCAATTCTTGCTTCTCTCCACACTGGGATTCTGGAATGTCCACTGCAAAAGTTTCCTCAGAGTTTTTGGAGAAAAGGAAAGTGCTGAAGTGAACTGAACATACACCTCGAGCCATAGTCTAAGAATGAAGGAAATGTGCCAAGAGTTCCATTTCTATGCAGGACTGGAGGAATAAAGCACAGTAGCCCACGTGGCCAGGAGCAGCACCTAAGGACTACAGAAGCCATTTGATACTACCAGCAAGGCAGGAATCAGAACAGGAGCATCAGGAGGCTGAGACAAGGACAGTGGCTCCAGAGAATGTTCTTCTGTGCCAGACAAACCCAAACACAGGTGGGTGAACATTCCCTCTCACGGCAGTTCCTTCCTCTCCTGTTAGTGAAACCAGTCCCTGATGTTTGTCTTCCCACAGAACCTGCATCATATCCCTTCTTAGGACTGTGCACTTGGTTTCCTGCTTACAGTGTGTAACCACCGCAGCAAGGAATTGTGGGGTAGAGGTGAGAATTTATCAGGGCCCTGAGAAGAACCCTGAAGGAACAGCCCACCTCACACAGAGACCACTCTGATGAGGATTCCCCAAGGCTCACAAAGCCTATTCAGCACTGAAATGTTCTTTTCTTTAGCTCTATTTATTTATTGATTGATTGATTGGTTGATTGGTTTTGGACCCACACCCAGTGGCTCTCAGGGCCTAATCCTGGCAGGCTCAGGGGACTAATATGGGATGCAGGGAATCGAGCAGGGTCCCTCCCGGGTGAGCCGCATGAAAGGCAAATGTGCTACTGCTGTGCTATCTCTCCAGCCCCTTGAAATGTTCTTGGAACAAGGGTTAGATGGTATTTCAGAACTTAATGAACCAAAGTACAGAAACCAAAGTATGGAATCATTACCTAAGATTAAACTGGTTCTGATACCTAAGCAGCACTAGAACCATCACTCACCTGGCCCTCACGTGGTCCAGCATTGACATCTCTGTCTGTATCCTCACAAGATGAAGGAGCTGAGCAAGGGTTTCTGGCATCAAGGTTTTCATAATTCCATGCCATTTTACTCAAATTTTCCAACCAGAACTGTCCCGAGGACTTAATGGGATAACATCATTTCTATACTGTAAAGAAGATAAATCTGGTTGCTAATTTCCTCATAAAATGATACACATTTTAATTTTCAAACACTTGACTAGTTAGTTGGTAAATGCATCTGTATTTGATAATAATTCAAAAGCAAAAGAGAAGCATATATTTTACTTTAAACTGAAGTGAATCAGAAGATTCCCACTATTCAAAGAGGCAAATACCAACTGTATAAACAGCTACATAAAATCAATTTGCCAGAATTGAGTATGAGAATCCTCTTGTACCTATCACTGGACATCATCCCTTCTTTTATAGAGCTGGATACAGAAAGATCACTTTATTTGCCAAGGGCACCCAGCAAGAGAGAGGCAAGGCAAGTCCTAAAACCAGCCAAGAATAACGTCATTGTTCCAAAAAGGTATCAGAGGATGTTATGTGCTTGTCTGGAATGGTCGTCTTTGGGGATGAATGTCAAGTCCTTCCCCAAAGCTGGGCTGATTCTCTAATCTAGGAGCATCTTTTGGCTTGCCCAGTCTCACCTTCCATTCACACAAAGTCGGGGTGAGGGGCTGCCCATGTGATGAAAACATGTAGAGCAGGCCAGGGGTCGGACTCCAACCATCTCACACTCCAGGTTAATCTCCCTTTGCCTTGCTGTTACTGCCACACATGGTCCATTGTCCATTGCTATCCATTTCAACTTACATTAGTTTACTATTCATTTGTTTTTATTCTGTCTCTGTAAAAACTGTCAAATATCGCCGGTGCCAATGATATTTCAAGTAGTTGTGGTGAAGTGTGAGGAAGAGTTTCCAATTAGAAATAACTGTCAAATATTAAAGACAATGTAAGATTATTAGAATTAATTAAATTATATATAATTATAATTAAAGAACTAAAACAACATAAACTTATTTTCCAAGTAAGAGTAAAAACATATAAAATTATCTTTGAAAATCACTCTAGTACTACTATATTTAAGCAGTTGTGTCTGTAGAATAATAGTCATAGTTACACTGATTTGTTCTCAACGGGCACAAAAGGATGTTGACCTGTGTGACCAAATTAAGTTCTAAGGTGACTTCACTTCCCACTTTTGCCTGCAGGGTGCTGACAGCTTCGAGAGGCCAGGATTTGAACTCAAGTCCAGAGATGCCAAAGTTGGTATCTGCAGATATTGCCTCAAGGCTGAAGTATCAATTAAATTAAGAAGAGTCCTGGATAGTTCTGGATGACGGTGGATCCTTTCTTGGCTGGGCCAGGCTCCCGCATCCCCTTCCAGCCAGCGGGTCTGTGGGTTCAGGGTAATGGCCAGGAAAAGACTCACAGCCAGTCAGTAGAAGTCAGGAGACAAGCAGTTTTATTCAAGCCCTAGCCACCATGTGTGGCTTCTAAGCTAAACAGCCTCTCTGGGGCATGAGAGATAGCACAGGCGTTTGCCTTGCAAGCAGCCAATCCAGGTGGTTGGTTCGAATCTGGTCCCCTGTGCCTGCCAGGAGTTATTTCTGAGCAGATAACCAAGAGTAACCCCTGAGCACCGCTGGGTGTGGCCCAAAAACCAAACCCCCCCCCCAAAAAAAAGGAAGAAAAGAAAAGAAAATGAACAGCCTCTCTGCACCCAACCATCTCTGCCTCCCTCTCCTGAGGCCTCTAGCAGAATCTCCTTTACACCCCTCAGGCAACCCCTTTGTTACCTTCCATAGAACCCTCCCAGAAATGGGCTGGTCCTACCATTAGGTAAGATGAACATTTTGCCCTGGGAGGGGGTGACAAAGGCCTCAGTGCATTATAGAGCCATGCCGTTCTCCTCAGAAAAGGAACTGTGCAACTGAGTGTCTGGAGTCACACATTGGCTAGGCCTGACCCACACCACAAGCCTGCACCAATTCAGATTCAGGAAGAAACCTTAAACAAACCAGAAAACAGACAGTAAGGAGCAAATCATGCTAAACTCTAGAATGCTCAGCAAACATGACCAGCCCATGCAGCCTCACAAATCCATCTTTAGTAAAGAAACTGTCCTTTTTTTATCTTCCCTCCTCACCAAGCAATCATATGCTTTCAAAAGCAAACAGCAACCTCATTTGTCATCTCCAGCTTGGACATTTTGTGGTTGCCTCATGCAGCATCAGAGTAAAAAGGCAGATACTATCAGATCTACTAAATAACTGAAGTTGAGTATGAAACAATGAATCCACCAGGCACCAGGCAGCATCACGCCTGTGTTGGAGCCGCACATGCTGGGAATATTAGGGAGAAAAGCAAAGGCTTTCTTGGCTCTCACTTTCCTAACCACCAAATTCTCTTTCATGGCATTTCACCAAAGTCTATTCCAAGCTGGAAGTTTCTGGGAAAGCAAGGCAAGGGCCACCCAACCTATAAAACCTGGATGCTGGGCATTCCAGGGAGCTCTGGGTTTTATGACCACAGTGACAGGTGTCCCAGAAGAGCTCTCTGCCCCTCCTGGTGTGCCGCACCAGGAACAACATTAAAGATGGGGACAGTGATGCTGTGTGTCCCAGAGCATGGTCAGAAGGTCACATGGTTTCTTGTTTTTCACTTGCTGGAATCCATGGGAGTCACTAGGTGCTGGAAAGGTGCCTGACTCTCCCCAGGCTTCCCTACCCATGAGGAAGTCTAGGCCATAGGAAGGCAGCACATGGTAGGATTACATGGCAGCACCATGTTAAAACCACATCTGAGCCACTCCATGAGCGGAGAGTCTAGCACCCAGTTGTGCCAGCAGAGTCTGCAGATGCCACAGACAAGACAAGCACTGCTCTTAGTGTTCCCAACCCAGCAATCCTGGAGTCTGAAAGAAGCTCTTTAATGAGACATTCTTTGGGATTTGGATTGAGGTTTGGTTATCCCAAAGTTCCCAAAAGGGAAAGGGGTATCCTATACCCCCTTATCCAGGGAGTACAGGAGAAGATGGTTCGTTAACGATTCTCTGCAATAAGTAATCCACACAGATTATTGAGGAAATAGCAGGCAAGAAAATTTACACTGCAAGCTGTACGCCCACAAGCCAGTCGCTCCAACAAAAGGAACCACAAGCCTAGATGACAGCCCCAGCCAAGCTCTCCTGCCTTTAATTTATTGAAATCCAAATCCAAGCCTCTCCCCGAGGGGAGGGGAAAATACTAACAGAAAATGATTGAGACAGAACTGAGAAACAAAAGGGGATTATTTCAAAAGGCCCCAATTTACTTAATATTTCCCCCTTTATAATTCTTTAAAATAATAATAATAATAATAATAATAATAATAATAGAAAGTAAGCAATAGGCCCTGAAAAGACAAGGGGAAAAGTATCAAATGAATAGCAATAATTTGCATAGGTGCATCCAATAAGAAAAATGTAATATTGAGTAAATGAGGCCTTTTGAAATAACCCCCATTTATTTCTCAGTGGTGGAGGAACAATTGAGACTGGGACATATTGAAACTTCTTTTTCCCAGTGGAATTCCCTATATTTACTATTAAAAAGAAAAAGAAAGAAAACTGAAGGCTCTTAATGGATCTCAGAGCTGTAAATTTATCCATAGTTCCCATGGTTTACCATCACCTGTAGTTATCCCAAAAGACTGGCCCTTGGTAATAATAGTTTTGAAAGACTGCTTTTACCATATTCAATACATCCAGGTGATAGAAAACATTTTGCATTCTCTGTTCTTGACTACTACTACTAATTCTCCTAGCAGACACTATCAATGGAAGGTTTTACCACAAGGGATGTGGAATTCCCCAACAGCTTTTTGTAGATAAAATCTCGCACCCTGCTCATAATAAATTCCCTCAGACAAAAATAATTCAATATACAGATGACATATTAATTTCTATAAATAAATTTGTAGAAATTGTATTCATTTGTTACTGATGTTTACAAGCGTCAGGACTAAAAATAGCTGTGGAAAATTCAGACTATGTTGCCTTATCAATACTTAGGTTTTGTGCTAGACCGTATTTCTATTCGTCCTCAGAAGATCTCCATAAGTCAGGAAAAACTCAAAACACTTAATGACAAAAAAAAAAAAAACAAAAAAACACTTAATGACTTTCAGAACTCTTAGGGGACTTGAATTGGGTCCCTCCAGGACTTGGTATTCCCAATTCTAAAATGACTTAATCGTTTTCAACTAGAGGGAGACCCTGTTCTACAACAGCCCAAGATACTTGAGCCCTACTACTCAGAAAGAATTGGAGTTTTTCTTGAACAGACTTCAAAAATCCTTCCTTTCCAGGTTTATACCTGGTGAGAAGATATTTCTTTTAATTTTTCCTAGTAAAGAGTCCCCCACAGCCATGCTTACTCAACTATCAGGACCTTTAGAATGGGTTTATCTACATAATAAACAATCTCGCACTATGATGTCCTATTTAGAATTAATTTCTCAACTTATCATCAAAGCAAGGCTCAGAACAATTTCTGTTTGGTTTTGACCCAGATACGATAGTACCACCAATAGGAAAAAAGGAAACTGAATCAGTCTTGCCTCTTAATGAATCTCTTCAGAGAGCTTTCAGACTTTTCAGGAGAAATCTCTTTCCATTATCCAGTAGGTAAAATTTGGGACCTTTTTAAAAGAACTCTGTTATTTCAATTATCTGATCCTCTCCAATACTTGGTGCACAGGTGTTTTATATCAACAGATCTTCAAGTGGGAAAGGGGGTATTTCTGGAGATACAATGAAAATAACTATTGTCACTAATTACAAGTCTATTCAAAAGGTGGAATTAGCTACCCTGATTTATTTGCTATCCCACATAACAGGACCATGTGATATTATAAGTGACTCTGCTTACATGATGTTTCCTACCATAACTCCCTCAATGCCAATAACCCAATAATACGGAATTTACTTAAACAATTACAGCATATCGTCCAGAAACTATCTGAGCTCATCTTTATAACCCATATTAGAGCACACTCAGGATTACAGGGACAAATGACTCGGGAATAATACTGCTGACAAATTGGCAATGGCTATATTTAAAATTCCTTCTGAGGAACATAGAAGTCTTCATACAAATGCTCAATGTCTACATGTGACTTTTCATATACCATGGAGGCAGGCCAGGCAAATTGTAGATGAATGCAACATATGTGCTCCCCTAATTAAAAAAAAAAAAGACTCCTGTGGCTGGAGCAAATACTAGAGTTATACAGACTAGTGAACATTGGCAGATGGATGCCATTTACACACTTTTCTCCCCAAAAACCCTATCTTCATGTTGTGGTGCACACTGAATCAAATTAGCCTGTATGACACGAGTATAAGCTGAGTTCGAGTTTTTCAGCACAAATTTCAGACTCCTTAAGACTATATTGTTAGCAGAAATCAGCTTTCCGAATTTTTATTTCCAGAATTTATTCAAGTGGACTTTAAGAAGATACTGACTTCTGTGTATATTTTATTGGGGGTATTTTTATTTGTACTTGCTTCTATTTCTATTTTCTTATGTAAATTGTTTTCCCCCTATTCTTATCTTACTTATAGGAATCAGTTTTTTAATATTTCTTGCTGAAAATGTGTTATTGGTTTTTGTTAGTTTATCATCATTATCCCAATTTCTTTTCTTATATTTTTGGGCAATATTTTTTGCATGGGCGCATTAAATTGGAAAAAACGTAGGTACAAAATAGGAGTTTCTATCCATTAAGGACGGAACCTTACCTATTTTCTTGAAACAGGAAGATTATTCACCTGAAACATTTAGTCTTGGTTAATTTGAGCTCCCATCAATAACTGGCCGAACTCCCCTATACCTTGTACCTATACCTTGTACCTCATTGTTGCATTAAGCCCTTAGGATGGGCTTGGATGGTGGAGATGGAGGCCTTTGTCCTTAGGCCCCGGCCACCACATGGCTCCATCCCCCATTAACCGGCAGGTCATTCAGGTGGTCGCTGTGGGAATCAGACTCACTCAGACAGTCTTTATGAGAGATAACATCTTTATTGGCGCTGGCCATCACGAGTGTGATTTAAGCATTTGCCATTCTTAGCTAGTCCTGCATCTTAACATCATTCATGTCTCCTCCAACCTCCATCCTGGCAAAAGACCGCAATCCCTTGGGTCAAAAGTCTTATCTAACCTTCCCAAGACCCCTCCCAGGAATGGGCAGGGTCTTTCAGGTAAAGATACATGTAATATCCGCCCAAGACCCCTCCCAGAAATGAGCAAATCTTGTAGGTAGTTACTCGCAAATCTGGGGTGGAGTCACACCTCATTTTCTGATTTATTATGAAATTCTGCATGGTTTTTGGCTATGAATAAAGAGACTGAGAAATCCTTTTTCTTCAGTGCCAAAAATCTCAGGTGTCCATTAGTGGATTCTACAATTTTTTCTCCAGTGACATGCAGGTACATCTACTACCATCTTCCAGGATCAGGCTCAAATCTGTGCCCTTACATTTGACTCTCGTGCTGCCCTGAATAGGACCTAATGATAAACTTCATCTTTCCTGCTGGGTGGACTTCCTTACATCTAAGGATGTAAAGACTTCCTTTCTTCCTGAGTTCTCTATTTGTGGATTTCTGTGCAATTCTCCAGTTGCTTCATGGATCTTCATACTCTTTCAGCTCCATAAACCCTGACTTTGTCTGGTCTACAAAGGAAGACTTTATGAGAACTTTACATAATGTATTTTGGGGATTATGAGTTTGGAGCTTGTAGTTGGTTCCTTGACTCATGTTTTAGGGTAAGAACACCCTGTTATTATGCTGCAATTTCTTGGTGGTCTTCCAATAGCTTCTCCTGAAGCTGAAATTCTCATACTTCAGTAAACATCAGAATTCCTTGAAGGCTTTCTGGAACTACAACTGGCTTTGAGGGGCCCAAACTATATAGAATAAGTTCCCAGATGCTGACTATATATGCGCTGCTAGCATTGGAATGATGCTTTGAAGTGACTGAAGTGTTGGAAGCAACACACTTTTCTGGTTGGTTGGTTTGGGGGCTATGTCTGGCGGTGCTCAGGGTTTACTCCCGGCTTCACTCAGAGGTCACTCCTGGTGGGACTCTATGTGATGTATTATTATGCCTAAGGTTTTTTTCTTTACATTTTTCTTTTTTATGCACCTATGCAAATCATTGCTAGTCATTTGATACTTTTTCCCCTTGTCTTTTTGGGGCCTATTGCTTACTTTCTTCTTTGTTTTGGGTTTTTTTTTTGTTTGTTTTTGGTTTTTGGGCCACACCTGATGACGCTCAGGAGTTACTCCTGGCTATGCACTCAGAAATCGCTCCTGGCTTGGGGAACCATATGGAACACAAGGGGATTGAACCATGGTCCATCCTAGGCTAGCACAGACAAGGCAGACGCTTTACCCCTTACACCACTGCTCCAGCCCCTATTATTTATTTTTTTAGAGAATTAAAAAGGGGGAAATGCTAAGTAAATTGTTCATATCAGCCATGTCTAAAGACTCCTTAGGAAATTCCAAGCAAGGGGGTTAGCACTAGAATGTGACCTGAAAAATAAAAAAACATTTTGGGGGCAAGAGCATAGCTGGTTGGGAGTGATGGACCTACAATAGTCCCATGGGAATGCTGGGAAAGAACCTGGCAAAGAAGTTGGTCAATGTGGGACCAAGATCTTAGAGTCTTTCAAAGACAGCACAGAAAGGGATAGTCTTGGTCTGAACTTTCAGAATTTCCAACAATGACAAGTGGAGCAACAAAAATTCATCTGCAGAAAGAGGGTAATTGTAAGGATGTAACAAAACTGGTGAAATAAAAATGAGGAAAGGAGAATGAGCAAAAAAGGCAAGATTTGCTAAACTATAGTGATCAGAAATTCTGAAAAGGCTCTATATTTTGACACTTTAATTTAAAAAAATACCATTTTACCTTTTTTTAAATAATTTTTCGGGGCTGGAGAGATAGCATGAAAGCAAGGGATTTTGCCTTGCATGCAGAGGGACAGTGGTTCGAATTCCGGCATCCCATATGGTCCCCCGGGCCTGCCAGGAGCGATTTCTGATCATAGAGCCAGGAGTAACCCCTGAGTGCAGCTGGGTATGACCCAAAAACCAAAAAAAAAAAAAAAATTTAATTTAAGAACCGTGATTTACAAAGTTATTGATAGCTGAATTTTAGGCATATCATATGGGATTGGTGTTGAAATGCCATTTCTTCCTATGCTTTTCATATTTTCTTTTCTTTTTATTCTGGGGGCAGAGAAGGAGCAAGATCTAAAAAAGATCATTTACTATCCTTTGTCTCAAGTGTAAGAATAAGTTTATATGGCAAAACTAACTTGACCTTTTATAAAACAGGCAAGTAAATAAGTTACAACCTGCACAAACTCCGCTAACCTAAAACAGACCTCCCCAAAGAAAGTTATGTGGAAAGAGTCTGGTTCTGTACTCCATCACAGCATCTGAAAGCAAGGAACACAATAGATGTGACTTCGAAGTATCACTAAGAAATCAGCAGCAGAGTAATTGTCCCTCTACAAGCCCTCCCACCAACAAGTAGGTAATTATGGAGGCAATTCGAAAGATGAAAATCCTAAGAATAAACCAATAATAATATCTTCTGTTCCACTTCAAAATTACAGGGGTTTTTGTTCCTCAAAAACCATAGTTCCAGAGATTAAAAAACTCTTTATCAATCAAGAGTGTAGTTAATCCTTTCAGGAGGTACAGGAAGGAAAAATGCTATATTTGTAATTATGTGAACAAAGGATACTTGTGAAGCAATCATGGCCCTTCTTAGCCCAAAGTCTGCTCCCTGGAGACCCACAAAACTAATGTAAAAGCAATCGGTCAATGTTTTATTCCTCTGGCACTGAATTGTTTCATTTGAATAAAAGTTTCACATTCACATTTTTAAATTTTATTTTACTGACAAGATGTGTCCATATAGTGCTTGAAGGACCATATGGGGTCCCAGGGATTTAACACAGGTCTACCACATGCACTGCAAATGCCCTTTTCCCTGCGCTATCTCTACAACCCACAAAAAGGATATATTATAGGGTCCTAATGCCAACTGAATTTCTGCCTCACACTTAATACCTAAATGTCTTTAAAGGATTTTCAACGAAAAAATTATTCACTTATTTCAAAATCACTTGATCTCGCAGTTCTCAACCGGTTCCCAAGGGCCATCCATGTGGGAATCATGTGGGTCACTTAGTAACTTCTAGTTTCCCAGTGAAGAAGTTTTCATCATTCACAAACAACTACAGTTATGATAAACCCCAGTAAGGCCACACAATCCTTATTATGCCAGAAAAGACACACAAAGGAGAAGGAACTCATCCCTGACCCTTCATGTTTCCTATACTTCTCAGCTACTTTCTCCTCTAAGTGGTTTTCCACTGCTATTCCCTGGCAAGATTGTGCTGGTAACACAGGATCAGAAAAGCTGAAAGCTCCAGGCCACACAGGGTTCCTATCACTGAGATCTGGCTCAAAATCTATCGTGGGTTTCCTGAATCCGTCCGTAGTCAGAATCCCTGTAGGACTGCCCACTCATCAGCCCTCATGCTCCTGCCCACTGTGCCTACCAGAAAGAAAGTGCCCCAGTCTCCTTTGGGAAACATGCCAAGCCCACCTCCATGAGGCTCCCTTCTCCTTTCTGGCTCACCCTCCCAGCACTGATGACCTTCTGAAACACCTTGCCTGGTATCTGGTGAGCTCTCTTGTCCTCACTATAAAGAAAGCTTTCTAAAAGTTTTTTTGATCTATTTTGTTCTTAAATGTATATCCTATTTGGTATGTAAAAGTAAAATACCACTATTAAATGAATGAATAAACACCTGGAGCATTGGAAATCTAGGTGGAAACAACTCAGATGTACAAGTTGGTTTTTTAAGAAGACTACCACACTTTTAAGAAAATAAAGCCCCTATCTTGGACCTGAAGCTGGTGCTTCACGCCATCGAAAGTCTGGTCTTCCGTTAGTGACAGGAGAAGTCTGACCAATAGATCTGAAAGAAGGGACCCTAACCTTCCATTGTACTTCTAGAGACTCCTTCAAGCCTAGGCCTAGTTCAGTACTTCCTCCTCGAGCCACCAGCTCTTCTCCAGTTTTGCTCTTTTTATATCTAGTGTAACCATGGCCCTTGGTCCTAAGAAGCATCTGAAATGTGTAGTAGCTCCAAAGACCTGGATGCTGGATAAATTTTGACTAGTGTGTTTGCTCCTCATCCATCCACTGATCCCCACAAACTGAGAGTGTCTTCCACACATCATTTTCTAAAGAAACAGACTTAAATATGCTCTAACAGGAGATGAAGTGAAGAAGATCTACATGCAGAGATTCATTAAGATTGATTGCAAGGTCCACACTGGTGTAATCTACCCTACTGGGTTTATGATGTCATCAGTATTGATAAGACTGGAGAGAATTTTTGTTTGATTTATGACTTCAAGGGACACTTTGCTGTTCATCATATTGTATCTGTGGAAGCCAAGTACAAGTTATGCAAAGTGAGGAAGGTCTTTGTTGGCATCAAAGGATTCCCTCATTTGTTGACTCTTGATGCTTGCACTATTTGCTATCCTGATCCTTTTATCAAAGTGAATGACACCATTCAGATTGATTTGGAGTGGCAAAATAATTGATTTAATCAAGTTTGACACTGGTAATGTGTGCATGGCAACTGGAGATGCAAATCTGGGAAGAATTGGTGTAATCACCAACAGAGAGACACCCTGGTTCTTTTGATGTGGTGCATATGAAAGATGCCAATGACAACAGCTTTGCCACTCACCTCTCCAACATTTTTTTTTTTATTGGCAAGGGTAATAAACCACGGATTTCTCTTCCCCACAGTGAAGGATATGCCTCACTATTGCTGAAGAAAGAAACAAAAGATTAGCTTCTTTTGTTTTGGGTAAAAGAAGGGTATGATCTAACACCCAAAACATCACTGGGATTGTCCCCACACCCCTCCCCCATAAAATGCAACATGGAGCAGGGATGTGGTTCAAGTGGCACAGCACATGCTTTGCATATGCATGAGTTCAATACTCAGCATCACAACCCACTTCCCCCAGCTAGATGTCGCTCATAACAGTATCATAAAAAATAAAGCAAGAATGAGAACTCTTCCTGATTGAAGGCTCCCAGAAAAACATGACAACTGAATGCAGGTGTGATCCTGAACTGGACCTTCTGCAAAAGTGATCTGGAAAAAAGGAGAGGCATGAAGAGCCAAGAAGGTGAGAAAAGAGTTACTTTATCAAGATCTTTCTATATTCCTTTTAGTTCTTCAAAAGAAAGGGAGCTCAGCAGCAGACTCACATTCATCCCTGGCATCCCACGGTACTCTGAGCACCACCAGAAATAATTCCTGAGTACAGACACAGATAACCCCTGAGAATCACTAGGTGTGGCCTAAAAACCTAAAACAAACACTAAAACGAAAAGAAAGGGAGCTTGGAAAACATGAAAGTAAACTAGAAAATTATATGAGTAAATGTAACATATTAAGTAATGTGTGGGCAAAATGCCCAGTGATTAAAATAAGAGGGAAAAATTGTTTCCTGCTCTCCTTTTACAGCAAGAAAAAGAATTCAGGCTCTATCATCTTGGTGTCGAGTAAGCCCTAATAAGGTTATTTTTTTTTTTTTTTTTTTGGTTTTTGGGCCACACCCGATAATGCTCAGGGATTACTCCTGGCTATGCGCTCAGAAGTCGCTCCTGGCTTGGGGGACCATATGGGACACCGGGGGATCGAACCGCGGTCCGTCCAAGGCTAGCGCAGGCAAGGCAGGCACCTTAGCTCTTGCACCACCGCCTGGCCCCTAGGTTATTTTTCTTTACTTACAACACAATTAACCCCCAGATTACTGTGGGAAAAAAGCATTTAGCAGAAATTTGTCTCTGAAATTGTAATAAGTGACATCCCTGCTGAGCAGAAGGTCCATTCCCATGAATTGCTGTAACTCAGAACATGCTTTCTACATAAAATAATGATGGAGTTGGAAAGAAAAAAGTAAAACTCTAGACTGGATTGCTACTGTAAGTCAAAGCGAATAATTAAATATAAAACCTGAGGGGAAAAATAGCAGTGCTGAGTTCCTTTTTTTTTTTGTTTTTGGGCCACACCTGGCCTTGCTCAGGGGTTACTCCTGGCTGTCTGCTCAGAAATAGCTCCTGGCAGGCACGGGGGACCATATGGGACACCGGGATTCATACCAACCACCTTAGTTCCTGGATTGGCTGCTTGCAAGGCAAATGTCGCTGTGCTATCTCTCTGGGCCCAGTGCTGAGTTCTAAAGAAAGAGATTGACATAAATTTTCTGAAGCTGGAAGTTACAAGGCCACATGCCCAGAATTTAGATGGCAGTGGTAAAAATGAACACCCTTTAAGCATCCACTGCTCCTCTGGCAGATCAAATTTCAAGACAACAATGGCAATGAGGATGAGTAATCCCTAACAAGTAGTCCTTGCCCTTCTTCACTGGGGCACTATTGCCCATGACCTGCTCCCAACCTCACACAAGTATAAGTACAAACAGGCTGAGCCAGAGATGGAGCTCAAGGGTAACAGGGCATTCCTGCATGAATGAGGCTGAGGATTTGTGCCCCACATCAAAACAACAAAACAACTAATAAAACAAACAAAACAAATACCAGGTCTGATATGCTGAAAACTCCAGGACAAGACAATTTGGAGAAACTATATGATCTCCCAAAACCATTTTCTCTTTGTCCCTCTCTGAAGAAGTCCATGTTCTCTCTTGAACATGTACATTTCATTCCCTCTCCTTTTACATCTAAGTGAATGTCTTTAAATTAACCTATTTTACTATACCAGTAATAATGCTTCTGTAAAACAGAAAATAATGATTCACTTTACAGAAGGAGCACTCAGAGTGAGCCTGAACTCCCAAGTAAGGTACAGGGAGGGAGGGAATCAGCTGCATCCTGCAGTCTACCCACCAGCCCCCAGGGCTGTAAGCAGGGACACACAAGGCCCAGCAAGGATACCCTATCCTGGCATGGTTTGCTGTTATAAATTTTGTTCCAGAGTACTCAAAGTTAAAGTCATTTCCATTTGAGAAGAGGTGTGCCAGCCTCTCCTGGGAAGGGCTGCCTCAGAACAGCACCCACCAAAAGTACCCTGCAGAGAGGAAGAGGGATCAGCTCCTTGGTCAAAGGCATGCTTCACAGGTACGAGGCTGAACTGGTCCCTGCATCAGCATGCAGACATCAAAAAAGGATGAAATAGGAACCAACATTAGTGACAGCTTGTCCTAGTGCACATGGGAACCTAACAACACTACATTTGCTGTTGGAGACATTCTCTTCTCTGCCCTGGGCTACAAAGCGGAACACTTAGTGTTCTAACAAAAGCACAGCCCATTACTATCCATTTCTTTTTTTTATTAATATCTTTATTTAAAAACCTTGATTACAAATATGATTGTAGTTGGGTTTCAGTCATGTAAAGAACACCCCCTCTTCACCGGTGCAACATTCCCACCACCTATGTCCCAAATCTCCCTCCACCCCAACCTACCCCCACCTGTACGGGAGACAGACTTTCCACTTCCCTCATTCATTCACATTGTTATGATAGTTCTCAGTGTAGTTATTTCTCTAACTGCATTCACCACTCTTTATGGTGAGCTTCCATTACTATCCATTTCAAATCTCAAAAGTCCTCAATAAATGTGGTAGTTTCTCAAATGAATATGGTCTGTAGAGTATTTTTGTATTTATTTTATGTATTGTATTTATTTTGTATTTATTCTATTTGTTCTTTGTCTGTCGTCCCACCTGAACTTTCCAGGTGGGGGCGATTGAGTAAGAAATAAAGGAGCTTGGAGGGGAGGCCAAAGGAGATGTTTGGGCAGAGGCTATTGAACAGAGGCAGTTGGAGAGGGGCAGTTGGAGAGAGGCGATTGGGGAGAAGGAAGTGGATAGAGAGAGAGGAGAGGGAGAGAGAGGTGAAACAGGGGAGAATTAGTGTCTTTTGGCCAAACCTTTTGTCCCCCAAAACCTCTTTGGATCATTCATTGTGGACGATTATTACCAAGGTCTCCCCAAGAATGGGAGTAGGTCTCTCAATTTGGGAGATATTTGGGGACACTGAATATATCAGCAGTGGACTCAATTTCATACCATGTTGGTCAATCATCCAAAGTACTTAAAAAAACAAGAATTAGGGCTGGAGAGATAGCATGGAGGTAGCGCATTTGCCCTGCATGCAGAAGGATAGTGGTTTGAACCCCACCATTCCATATGGTCCCCCGAGCCTGCCAGGGGTGATTTCTGAGCCTAGAGTCAGGAGTAACCCCTGAGCACCGCTGTGTGTGACCCAAAAACAAACAAACAAACAAACAAATAAATATACTGTTTAAAAAAACATTAGTTCTAATCTGGTATCCAAGTGGTAGCAATTGATCAAAACCCCCCTAGCATGCTTTTAAAATAAAATCCCAGTGCTGCAGAATAATAAGTGGGGAGGGTGCTTAACATGCATGAAACTGACCCCAGCACCCCATACAATTTCTCAAGCCAGACCAAAAGTGACCCCTAAGCAGAGCCAGGAGTAAGCCCTGAGCACAATGAGAAATGGCTTAAAAAATAAATGCTTGGCGTAGTAAATGTGCAGCATTTCTTTTAATGCAAGAAACATAGGTATTCCCTCGCAAAAGTGTCAGCAACTAAATGAAGAAAGACCAAATGGGTGAAAAAGTGCTGTTGTGTAGGCTACTGCTGAGCTATCAGGCTAGATCCAGAGCACAAGGAACAAAGATAAAGTCACCCTGGGCACCAGGGGCTTGCAGAGCTCCTGGCATCCCTGTGGAGAAGTGGAGGTGGTGTCTGCCCTCAGTGACATTTAGGACAAGCTAGAGAACAAAATTAAGAGATAAACGAAGTGGTGGTGCCTGTGCAGTTACAGTCAGAGCCAACCCCATGGGACAGAGAAAATGCAGTGTCCGTCAGCACACAGGAAAGGCTCAGCTGACCAGGTGGAAACGCTGTTGCTCTGGTCATCACCTCCTCGCCATCAGGAGGCACATCATCCTGGGGTCCCTGACACCCTGTCAGGCTGCAGGCCCCTTTCCTGGCTGAACCCGACACTGGGTGCTCCTGGATTACCATGGGGGCAGGCCCAGTTCCCAGGAGGAATCATGAGAAGGCAGGATGGGACCAAGGAAAGCATGGTGACACCAAGTGTCCCTACACAGCAGTGCTGCCCAAAATGAAGTCTGAGAGCTCATGCAAGTAACCAGAAGGTGCTGAAAGGTGTCAAGAGAGCTCTCAAGATGGACACTTATTAGTAGGTACTTTAGGGCATCCTTGCCAAAAATCAAGGTGGAAAGGCTCTCAATGCGGAGGCCAATAAAACACAAGGTGCTGCAGGGCTTGGCACACATGAGCAGGAGCTCACAGCTGACTCCAGTCATCAACACTCCCCCTCTGCTTCCCAGCTGAGAAACAGCCATCTGGAACACAGAAAAGATGAAAGACATTATCACAGTTCTGCTGGGATATTTCTGGTAGACAGAGAACACAAGATGCCAGAACTTTCAAAAACAATCACAGATCTGATCACCTCATTTTACCTTTCTTTTTTAGCCAATCCAAATTCAGTCAGCTGCAGCAATTTAACTACCAAAGAAGCCTTCCTTGCAAATGCTATGCTGAATCATCCAGCTAGCAAACTCTTGGTAAGACCTATGTCTAAGCTGAATGGGCAAGCAACAAGGCAAACAGTTTTGCTTCACAGGGGGCAAAGAAGCAGCAAAGTAGCGGGAGCTGGTTCAGCCCCTGCCAGCATCCTGGATCGCAACCTTAGGTCCACCTGGGTACCTAAGAAGCAAGACCCCTAAGAGCATCTTGAAATCTGAACCTCGAGAAGCTGCATCTCAGAAGGGCCGGGCTTGCACACTGCACACTGTGGCACACACTGCCAGTCACATTTCTGGTATCTCTCATGGATACCAGGCCTCAGTGCTGGCCAGACATCTTGGCCAACATGAAGGAAGGAAGGAAGGAATCTACCACCTCCAGGCTCAGCCCCAGGACAGACTGAGCCAAAGCAAAGAAGGAATTTTTTTTGTTTTTGTTTTTGGTCTGTTGTTATTTTAAAGACTTCAGGCTATGGGATCTGATTTTTTAAAAAGTAGGGGCCAATCACTGGGCAGCTCCCACCAAGCTCCCTGGCCAGTGGTGTGAGAGTGGCAAGACCCAAGCTGAAATTGAAACAGAGCAACTGTCCTGAGCAGGCGTGTCAGTCCCAGGAGCCCCCGCCCACTGCCACTTCAGGCTGGTCCTTTCATTTCTGCAGGGCCCTGATGCCTCCCACAAGCATATGCTGAAGCCCCAGGTGCACAGATGCTCTTCCACTTCACAGTGTGAAAAAGTGACTGTGAAGGCTGCCAGTTCCAAGAACACAACGTCTCTTCAGCGAGAAGCAGAATTTAGCAAGAGTCGCCTCCCGCCCTCGACTCAGTTTTCTGGAGGCCTCTTTGCCTGAGTAATATAACATGCTTGGGCTTTAAGACAATCCATAGAGGCCATTATCCAAGACTAATAAATGTAAAGGGTTACACTACTTATCCCTGGTTTTCATTAGTGAAGACCATGGGTATAAACCAAAACAACTTGGAAAACCAAAACATACTAAGATATAGAAATGAAATCAAATAAAATTCTAATTTATGGGGCCAGAGTGGTTCAGGCACTTCTCTTGCATGCAGCCAAATCAGATGCAATCTCTGGTGTCCTAAAGGGTCCTTTTGAACCCTGCCAGGAATAATCCCAGAGGTCACCGTCAGAAGCCCTGAGCACCACCAGGTGTGGCCCAAGATCAACAAAACCAAAAAATTCTGAGTGGAGAAATCTCAGCAGAAACAAAGGGCTGTGTGCTAAGAATATGAAAGAAAACCAACAAAAGTCCTATCCTCTTCCCCTCAACAAGACCCAGCAACAGATTCTGATCTACAGAGAGAGAACATGCCAGAAGGGGCAGTTTGGGCAAAGTAGCTTTGCAAAGGCAAAGGTGGGAGCACATTTCCCATCTGAGGAACTGACAATATCTCAACTTAGGAGACTCATACACCCACCCATGCTGGGTCACATGCATCTCAGCCTGAGCTGCGAATTCTTACTTCTCTCCCCTCTAGATGCAATGTTCTTGCTGACTGTGTTCCTCTTGCTTTTTCTCCCCTCTGATTCCCAGAGTATTCTACTTCTCTGTTCTTCTCAGTAATAGCAGACAAGTCCAGGAACATGGGCAGCAAGCAGCATTAGCTTTCTCTTTCCTGCAAAGAGCAGTTCCTCACTTGAGCTGGACCCGAGGCCTCGCTTGGGTGATGGGGAGATTCCAGCACTGTGAAAACCAGCACAAGTATCATGTGTGATAAGTTCTTGTAGTGGAGCCTCCAGAAAGCAGAGGTGCATCCAATAAGTAGGTGTCACACTCCCCCTCTCTAGGGACTCTGTTGTCCTTTATTACTCACCTCACCTGAATCATCTGCAACTTTAAGCGAAGACATCCAAACGAACCACTTTTTTTTCATTTTTGGTTTGAATTGGGACTACACTTGTCAGTGCTCAGGGGTTACTCTTAGCTCTGCACTCAGAGAACACCCCTGGTGATACCGGGGGTGGGGGGGATCATTGGAATACTGGGATAGAACCCAGGTTGGCCACATGCAAGATAAGCACCCTACCTGCTATACCATCACTGCAGCCCAGACCCACTTCTTTGGAAGAGCCATTTCTCCCACCTGCACCACTGAGCTCAGTCACGAACAAGGGTGCAGTTAGTTGAGTCCCTTGAAGCTGACAGGTACAGAATACAGATATGTAAGGAATAATACTCTGTTTTGATGAAGGATTCTGGGTGGTGAATACTGAATGGCTTAACTGGGCAGGGAGAAATTCCACGTGCTTTCAGGAAAGCGTATGTGAAGTGTAGAAGAGAAGGAAGGTTGTAGGCTGCATACAATGAGGAAATAGGGAGCAACCAGGAGGACAGAGGAGAAAATGATGAAGAATTCCAGCTACAAGGATGGCAGGGAGATCAGGCAAGTTTGGGATGGAAGCTCAAAGCAGGGCAAAGGGAATGAAGGTAACATCCCACCCCCTGGCAGACAAGCAAAGAGGAGACAAGCAAAGAGCCCAGAGAAGGACAGAGGATTGCCAGGTTCCAGTTCAGCCAGAAAAGACCTGAAAACCAGATAGCAACGCCTTAGCCAACCCCCCATGGGGGTTTCCTCATATTTCTTCTTTTAGCCTCAAAAAATTTCTTTTTTTTTCTTTTTTTTTTTTTTTGGTTTTTGGGCCACACCCGTTTGACGCTCAGGGGTTACTCCTGGCTATGTGCTCAGAAATCGCCCCTGGCTTGGGGGAACCATATGGGACGCCGGGGGATCGAACCGCGGTCCTTCCTTGGCTAGCGCTTGCAAGGCAGACACCTTACCTCCAGCGCCACCTACCCGGCCCCTCAAAAAATTTCTTGATATAGAATGTCCAAAGAAAATTTAAACACTGAAACTACTGTACCACAGTCTCCCTGCTCATAAATAAATACGTATTTCCACAATGTGAACAAGAAAGATTTTCCTAAGCAGCTCAGTATTACCCATGTGTGTGAAACCTGTTTACTTTGATCACTGACATCAAGCTGATACTGTCAGTTTTGAGCCACACAGAAAGTCTGCCAGCAGTGACCCTTTCAAGTCTCAAATCTTTTCAGAGGCTGGAAACCTCTAAGATATCATCCAATTCTCAATTCTGCTTTTAATCAGAATAAAAAGTGGTCATTCTGGTGGTCATTCTGAGGTCTGGAAAGAGCAAGGAAGCAGCAAGATTGTGGCTACACTCTTACCAAGGACTAGATTTCCAGGAAATTAATCACTCTTGTCTCTGACAAGACAGGCAAGACTGACAGTGCAATACATCCAGGTCTGATACACACAGAGTGACTCTTTCCAGTAACCATGACAGCACATGGGACTAGCAGCATTTGTCTTCTGAGCTCAGGATTGGGACCATCACAGCCACTGACTCAGTCCCTATCTCCAGGCACAAAGGGCTCTCTGCCTCATCAACCTACTGAACAAAGGAGCACTGTCCGGGACCACACCTGGAAACAAAGCACTGCTTCCCTGCCAACAGTGTCATGTTCCAGATTTTTCAGAAAAGTTTCCTTTTGAATATTCAAATATCTGTCCATTGGCATGCACATCTATGCACTCAGTTTTCTTGATTATCTGCATTATTTGCAGTAAAACAAATTCATTAAACATGTTTCACTGGGGACCAGAGAGATAGCATGAAGGTAAGGCGTTTGTCTTTCATGCAGAAGGAGAGTGGTTCAAATCCCGGCATCCCATATGGTCCCCTGTGCCTGCCAGGGGCTATTTCTAGCATAGAGCCAGGAGTAACCTGAGTGTTGCCGGGTGTGATCCAAAAACAAAAAACAAACACAAAAACAAATCTGTCCCAATGTTAAATGGGGGGGGGGGGTGAGCATTAATCTTTAGTATTTAATTTTTTTACCTATTAATAAATAATAATAGAGTTTTATCTTACCAGATATGCTCCATCTCAACCAAAAATGGTACCCTCTGATCCTCAAGCAATAAGTAGATAAGAGATGCCAGAGGTGTCAGGAAACACAGTGTGTCTGGGCTATGGGGAAAAAGTTATTATCCTGATCAGTAAAACAGTGTCAGTGGTGAGTCTCTACAGATGAAGACCAGAATAGCGATAGTGAGAATCAGAGATTAAAGGGTTAAAGAGATCATGAACCCAACTGGAGAGGCTACAAGAGGAGAAAGCAGTACCATATCTTGGAGGTTTTTCAAACTCACCCCTTTAGACCTGAACTAACGTAATCACAGAAGTCCGTGACACTCTACTCAGGTCTCCTCCACAGTCAGTACCTTCGGGGAAACAGACACAAGCAGAGAGAATGCTGGGAACAGGCCCCTCGCAGGCCCCTCTCCAACACCACACATTTTCATATCAGAGGAGGTAAGTTATTCATGTGTCCAAAACAATTTGTAGAATGTATTCTAGGAGGAGGCAAGGGCTCCAGCTGTGCCCAGGTGAGGCAAGCCAGGACCCCGGCAAGCAAGGCCGGGAAGGGCCGTGCACACATATGGGCAGAATGAACCAGTAAGTGCACACAGCTGCCTGATTCCATTCCCACACCACCACATATGCAGTGCCCCAGCACTGGAGTGACCCATGAGAACAGCGTCAGGAGTCACCCGTAAAGCACCAGCTGGCATGGCCCCACCATCTGTTCAAATAACCCAGTATGTCAGGGCAAGAACCAGAGCAGTAGCAGTCGCCGCCGTTTCACAGCAGCAGAGCAAGTCAATGCAAGGCTCACACCAGGCACCGCACAAACGAGGGCCTCAAACTTAGAAAACAAACAGGATTAAAGAGCAACGACCCTCTACGCTTTCTTCTACAGAGTTCCACTACCTAGCTGCAGGCAGCATTGACAGTACACAGAAACAGGAATGACCCAGTCTGCTCCCCTCACTGACAAGGAAACTAAGAATTCGAGACTTCAAAGGAACCAGGATAATGTAGTTAGAAAGTCATAGACATGGGATTCAAGCCTCATCTTTAGGATATAAATCCCTGTATCCTCCACAATTCAAATGCTCCTAGATAAAAGGAGGTGGCTCTTGCCAGGAGGGCATGTGGAGAGGTAAACAGTCCTGTTGGTCACAAGGGCTGCTTGTGATAGCACGAGTCCCACAGTTCAGTCTGTATCAGATCTCGCAACAGAACAGAGCTGGGCCCTAGAAACAGTAAGGGCCCTATGCAGTGGGTGAAAGCGAGTCACTAGCCCTTTTCAAACTCACCCCACAGCATTTCAGTTTTCTATGAGAATGCATTGAAAAGGTGAAAATTTTGTGTTGGTATTCAATCTTCCTTTCCTAAATTTCCCTGCAGAGGTTCGCAATAAAAAGAACTTTTCAAATGGTCAAAGGGCACATTAAAAAAAAAGAGCTTGTCATACAAAGATAATCTCTATTAATCTGTTTAACATCGTGTGTGTGTGTTATCTGTGTGTGTGTGTGCGTGTGTGTGTGTATGTGTAATTAAAAGCAAGTACACTCTATTAAAAAACTGGAAAACTCTAGTTATCATGTTGATAACAAATTGAATTCAAGAATCAAAGATCACTACAGGCAGACTATTACTTCATGAAGGTTGATTATTTTGCTCATAAATAATTAAGCATATTCTTCACAACATAGGCAAACAGTTTAATTGATTTCAAGTGCAGTAACATGGTTCAGAAACTGCAGCCTCTTGATCTCCCTGGGCCCAAGGAGGGGGCAGCTAGAGAGGGGACCCTGGTCTGGTTTCTGGGCCCAGTCTGAAGGATGCTGTCAAACTGAGGCTCTTTCCCCCATGGAGTCCTTCAGTGCCCAGAACATGACTGCTGCTCTGGCCTCATTCTTCTGTCACTGCTCCTGCTGTTGCCTCCCTGCCAACCTCTTTTTTGTTGTTGTTTTATATTTTAATTTTTTATTGAGGTTCTATGGTTTACAATGCTATTCATGAAGGTTTCTCACCCACATAATTCCAGCACTAACATTCATTACCAGTATGCTCTCTTACTCTCCCTAGGACCCCAAGGACCCTCCCTCCCAGCTTCCACCCCACCTGTAACTGAATTGCATAGGTCAGTTCTCTATCATGTGGCCTTTGCCATTGCTATTTAAGTCACACACATAAGATCATTTTGTATTTGTTCCTTTCATTCTGACTTCACTTAGCATGATATCCTTTAGTTCCATTCCATCTGTGGCAAATTGCTTGATTTTGTACTTTAGAGGAGCATAGTTTTCCATTATGTATATATACTACAGCTTCTTGATCCATTCATCAGTAGTTGGGCATTTGGGTTATTTCTATATGTTGGCTACTGTACTAAGTGTAGCAATAACATAGGATGCTCATATGTGCTTTGGAATTAATGTTTTTGTGTTTGAGGTTTACATGTCAAGAAGTGGTAGTTCTATTCCTCTTTTTTGGGTATATCTTCCTACTGGCCCTCCACGAAGGCTGAACCGGACAACATTCCCACCATCACTGAATGAAGGTTTCTTTCTCACCATATCCGTTCGACACAGGCTGTTTCTAGATAGATGCCATCCTTACTAACATGAGATGCTATCTCAGTGTTGTTTTTATATGTATTTCCCTAGTCATAAGTAGCAATAAGCACTTTTTCAGATGCCTGGTGATGCCAAGCTCCTCTTAAAGGGTTAAAGCAGTGCTTCTCAAAGAGTGAGACATGCCACCCTGGAGGGGGCTCGAGGCTCCATAAAGGGGGGTGTGCTTGACCTCAGCAAACACTCTCATAACAAACTAAGCCCGTGTTTATGTCTCTGTATGTTTCTGGAGCTGAGAGTTGCTGTGTCCTGCTTCAAACCCCACTTCGAAAAGCTATGCATGGGCCTGGAGAGATAGCACAGCAGCGTTTGCCTTGCAAGCAGCCAATCTAGGACCAAAGGTGGTTGGTTCGAATCCCGGTGTCCCATATGGTCCCCCGTGCCTGCCAGGAGGTATTTCTGAGCAGACAGCCAGGAGTAACCCCTGAGCACCGCCGGGTGTGGCCCAAAAACAAAACAAAACAAAAAAAAAAAAAAAAGAAAAGCTATGCATTGCAAAACATGATCATTGTAGCCATTTATCCAGACATCACCTCTAATTAAAAAATCAGCTCAAATTATTTTATATATTTTTGTTTTGCAGGTTAAAGTTTTTTTGAATAAAGATACTATTTACAGTCACGCAGGGGGGGGCATGAAAAATGTTTTTTTCTTCCTAGGGAGGCATGGCAGAAAATAATTGAGAAGCACTGGGTTAAAGGTACAGCTGGTACTTAACACATCAACTGATATCATCTACTTTCTGTCGTCAATATTTTTTTTTTGGTTTTTGGGCCACACCCATTTGACACTCAGGGGTTACTCCTGGCTATGTGCTCAGAAATTGCCCCTGGCTTGGGGGGACTATATGGGGCACCGGGGGATTGAACCACAGTCCGTCCTACGCTAGCGCTTGCAAGGCAGACACCTTACCTCTAGTGCCACCTTCCCGGCCCCCTGTCGTCACTATTATCTCAACCCTCGAATGGCTGCACAGTTCCAGGGACTGTCAGGTAGTAAACGAGGCAGCCTTGGGGATTCCCACAGATAATGCCTGAGTAAAACTGAGCTTCAGGATCACTTCTAGAACTATTCAAGGGACCTTACACCATGTCAGGGACCGAAGTGATTTATTTTTTTGTTTTTGGTTTTGATTTTGGTCTTTGGGTCACCCCGGCAGCATTCAGGGGTTACTCCTGGCTTTATGCTCAGAAATCGCTCCTGGCAGGCTCGGGGGACCATATGGGATGCCGGGATTTGAACCATTGTCCTTCTGCATGCAAGGCAAATTCCCTACCTCCATGCTATCTCTCCAGCCCCTGAACTAACTTCTCAACCTCTATACTACCTCTCTGGCCCCATATTAAAGCTGACTCCTGTTCCAGAATTTCCTAATCCAGAAAACACTGTCATCATGGCCTAAACAGATGATCATACACAGGGAAGTTCATCCGAACCCATAATAAGACCCAAGTCTTCTTTCCATAATACTCTTAAGTTTTAAGTCTGAGTACTATATAGATTCTTCCCACAGACATCAGATAAATAAACTTTAAAGACATCACCAAAAAATAGACTATTGTGGGCCCGGAGAGATAGCACAGCGGTGTTTGCCTTGCAAGCAGCCGATCCAGGACCAAAGATGGTTGGTTCAAATCCCGGTGTCCCATGTGGTCCCCCGTGCCTGCCAGGAGCTATTTCTGAGCAGACAGCCAGGAGTAGCCCCTGAGCGCCGCCCGGTGTGACCCAAAAACAAAAACAAACAAAAAAGTAGACTATTGTTCTGAACAAATGTTTTACTTAGCTTTCATCAGCTACACAATATAAATGCTTCTCTAAATTGCCTAAACCAGGTTGGAGGTAACCTCAGGGCTACTTTCCAAAAGGTTATTTAACTGATGTTTAAGAAAAAAACATGGGGACCCGGAGAGATAGCACAGCGGCGTTTGCCTTGCAAGCAGCCGATCCAGGACCTAAGGTGGTTGGTTCGAATCCCGGCGTCCCATATGGTCCCCCGTGCCTGCCAGGAGCTATTTCTGAGCAGACAGCCAGGAGTAACCCCTGAGCACCACCAGGTGTGGCCCAAAAACCAAAAAAAAAAGAAAAAAAGAAAAAAAACATGGGGCCAGAGCGTTGGTGCAGCAGTATGGCATTTGCCTTACACACAGCTGACCCAAGAAAGACTATGGTTCAGTCTCTCCCCGAGCCCCCCGCCCCCAGCATCCTGAGTGATTCATGAGTGCATAGCCAGGAGTAACCCCTGAGCATCACTGAGTGTGGCCCAAAATAATTTACACATATTTATCTTACAGATTCCAAAAAAGCAAACTCATCTTCAGACTGATTCAGTAAAACCAGCTGGTTCCTGAGATAGGCTCATTCTTAGTTATTGGTTTTCCTTAGCCTAGACTTCCCTATTTCTGTCTCTTTTTCAGGTCCCTATGTCTATCAGTGTCTGAATCCTGTCCAACTATGCCCACTGGGTTGCTCAGGCTCCTCAATGATTTCCTCCAGAAATCCTGGAGTTTGTTCTGTTTGTTCATGTCAACACTCACACATTTTATTTGTGTCTCACCATGTCTGGAGGAGTCACTGTTGAAAAGATGCTTTCTGAAATTGTGCAGGAGAATAGCTGCAGTTGAACAAGAGGGTAAATCATTGCATGAGACACAGAGAATGGAGCAGCTGCCCCAAATGAACCCTCTCAGGTAGATCCAGAAGCCAAAAAAAAAAAAACAAACCTAGAAACGTCGGATCCTCTAGCAGATGGAGGAACACACTGTGGCAAGAAATGAAAAGTCCTGTGGCAGCATTATCTGCTCCCCAAGGAGAGCTGAGGTTGCTGAATACTGATCCACCTCTGGCAGGTGGTAAAGTTCAAGGCTTGCATCCAAGCCCCATTGATAGTAACTTCAGCACTCGGGAGCACATTTTCAGATATTCATGCCTGGGCATCCATCATTTCACCAAATGCTGACAATTATCCCAGAGGGGAACTACTACTGTCTGTCACCCTCTTTTTGTCCAAATGGACCAACCAGAGAGAAGCTATTATTTATAGTCACAAGCAGGTGGAAGTGGCAATACCAACCAGTGTCACTTTTGGCCCTTGTCCTAAACATGGCAATGAAAGTTCTAATGTCAGAGAAGGGCAGAGATAAATTATAGGGGAAAAGGAGTAAATGCCCCCTCTATATTTTTCCCACATCATCTCATACTATGAGATCTAAACATTAATAAATCCAATGGATATCTATTCAGTAAAAAAAAAATAACAACCATCATAGAACAGATGTACAATCATAGACAAAGCTCATCACCATTCTTCATACCTACTGTCTTGTTTAAATAAAAGTATCAACAGTATTAAAAGTGACAATTTTAAGTACTACTTTTCAAGATGCAACTTTATGTATATATTAATTAGAAGCCTTTGCATTTCTGCTTACTTAAAAGCCACATGTGGAAACCATATGAAGCAGAAGTTAGGAGTCCACTCATTCCAAAGCATGAGAGTAATATATAATAAATAACCTGAATACTGACTTAATACAAATAAGGTTGATTGTAATCAAAATAGCAACGCCAAAGCTGCCTAGTAGAAATAAATGGTATCAAAGTGCTGGAGCTCTGGGCTCCAACTTGGGCAATTAAACCTTACGTAGCCACAGACATGTAGTGCCAGCTTTATCTTGCAGATTAGAAATGGAAAGCAGATGCGTCTCTATGATCCTCAGTAGGATAAAATCTGCTGTCCCTTCTACATAGTCCCCACACAGAGAGGTCACATCAGAGTCCATGAGGCAATGCTGCTTAGACCAGCAGCCTTTCCCAATTTCAAAAACTGGTCTTTAGGGACTGGAGAGATGGCATGGAGGGAAGGCATTTGCCCTGCATGCAGAAGGACAATGGTTCAGGAGCGATTTCTGAGCATAGAGCCAGGAGTAACGCCTGAGCGCTGCCGGGTGTGACAAAAACAAAAAACAAACAAACAAACAAAAACTGGTCTTTGTTTGAAGAGTATAGAAATCCACCACACACAGAAAGGTTAGAAAGGTGTGGAAGAGGCCTTAAATTACTATCAAAGTCCTAGGATGATATAAATAACCAGACTGCAAAGGGTCAATACAAGATAGTTGTCAATGTTGGGCACTAAGGAAACTCTCAAAGTATCTGACCAACCATCCAAAGAACTCTCAAGTATCCGCACGGCCATTCTTGCTCAAGCGTTCTTCCAGCCTCTGTTTTTCCATCAGCAGAGAATCATTTGTTTGCTTTGGTTTGGTTTGATTTGGGGACCACACCCAGGAAAACTCAGGAGTTACCCCTGGCTCTGCACTCAGAAATTACTCCTGGAAGGGATGTCAGGGATCAAATCCAGGTTGGCCACTTGCAAAGAAAGCGCCTATCCACTGTACTATTAATTCTGGCCCAAGAGCAGTGAACCATTTTTAAGAGTGACAAAGAGATTAATATTCCCTAAAAGCAAAAGACTCTGTCTTCTGAATTCTAAAGTTAAAATCAGAGATAAGAGGGGAGAGGTGGGAGAAATAAAATAGAAAGCATACAATAATTATTGACTTGGTGGGCCAGCAAATATATTAAATAGTTCAGAGAGTTTATTTCCTAAAAAGCTAAAACACAATCCCTACTTGTGTCTTAAATACTAAAACCAATCGCTGATTTTTATTTTTAGCTTTAAAAAAAAAACCTCATTTGGGAAGGGGATGGACATTTGTTTTGCTCACAGTCAATCCAGATTCAATTCTCAGCAACCCATATAGTCCTCGAAGCACCACCACGAGTGATCCATGAGAACAGAGGCAGGAGTAAGCCCTGAAAACCACTAGGTGTGTCCAATACAAAAAAATGGAAAATAAAAACATCAAAACTCTCAATTATGCTGGAGAGAGAGCTCAAAGGTCTGAAAAACAAGTTCTACATACCAGAGTCCTGGGGGTCAATTCCAACCACAGCAAATTCCCCTAAACACAATCATGAGTGACCAACAAATACTGCGTCTCGAGCAGAACTTGAGCATCCTAAATAGGACAAAAAATAGCATAAATAAAATTTAAAAGTAAATCGTTTTATTTAATTTTCTTTTTTGTTGTTGTTTTTGTTTTTGTTTTCGGGCCACACTCGTTGGTGCTCCAGGGTACTCCTGGCTGTCTGCTCAGAAATAGCTCCTGGCAGGCACGGGGAACCATATGGGACACCGGGATTCAAACCAATAACCTTCTGCATGAAAGGCAAACGCCTTACCTCCATGCTATCTCTCCAGCCCCTGAAGTTTTTAGCTTTCTGGTTTTCATTGTCTTCACATTATAACTCAAGTATAGGATTATTTTAATGCCTAAAGCAGATTTATTGATTCTTTTTAGCTCTGTAAGTTGTTATTTCTTTACCAGATATTTGTTTTGTATGTTAAAATCATGTACTAGGTTAGTAAATGTTATCCTAAGAGGGAAAATGTCAGAAAAGTCATAAAAAATGCTTAGAAGCTTGTGATGCAAAAGTATATTTTTCTTTATCAAAGTTCAGTGGCTGAAGATGGTAAATGCTGATCTTCATGACTACAATTGAAGTTATAAATTTTTTTCATTCTGGGGTATTTGTTCATTGTTCTCAAAGTTTATTTGACGAACAGTCTCCATTTTTAATAAAATTGAAAGAATTACGTGCAAAGGACACTATCAATAACAATATTGTAAATCATAGAACCTTGATAAATAAAAATGTAGAAATGTATATGCAATTGAAACAAGAGAAAATAATAGATCATAGTGTTTTTCTCTCTCCTTTCTAAATTTCTTCTTTTTTCTTTTTGATATTGAGGGCTAGAACAATAACAGAGGGTAGGGTATTTGCCTTGCACTTAGCTGACCCAAGTTCAATCCCCAGCATCCCATATGGTCCCCTGAGCATGCCAGGAGCTATTTCTGAGCGCAGAGCCTCTGAGCACCACGGGGTATCCCCCCCCCCCCATAAGAACAAAAGAACATAAGGTAACAAGATTAACTGTAACTTGAAGAAAGAGGAGGAGAAAAGGAAGAAACCACTGGGGAAAACACGGTAGCTATCTACGGTGGACTTCCTATTAGTCTGGGAGTCAATTTCTCGAGGCCTTTTCTTCTTTGTGCCTAAGATGCAATTGCTCACATGTCCTGAGTGAGCAAATTCTGGGAAATGGTGGAAGAGACTTTATCTTTCCCCACAGGAAAAAGAACTTAAAGTAGGCAAATATTTCAGCATGTTCCCCTGACCATCTAGTCTCTAGGTATTTGCATACCACTAACAGGTATTTACATCTCACTAACAGGTTCCAGCTTATAAATGCAGGCTTCCCTTCAAATGACATAAAAGTGGCATTCCCCAAAGTGTGATTCTCTGGTAATTTGGGTGCCAAAAGAGACCACTTCAGATAACTGCATTCAATAACCTCAGATAAGAAAATCATTCCCCTTTCAAATCTCCTTTAATCCTCTGGTATAGAAAGGAAAAATGTCTTGGCTAGCAGGATACTAAATACTATAACTTAGCCCAGTGGTCAGCAACCTGTGGCTCGCGAGCCACATGTGGCTCTTTCCACTTTTAATTTGGCTCTTCTGTGTGCCAGGCGGCCACTCCAGGAGTCAGGACTCTGCTCCTAGCCTCTGTCAGTGCGTGCCCTGTGTGCAGCCTCAGCAGCCAGCTCCAAGAGTGTAAGATGATACCCAGTATCAACCCTAAACAAAGGTGTTCCTCCAACGTCATCCTTTCTTAAATCTCTTTCTTTGATATGTAAAAGCCCACTGAATATGTACTTTTCTCTCTCTCTCTCTCTCTCTTTCTCTCTCTCTCTCTCTCTCTCTCTCTCTCTCTCTCGACCTGAAGCCTCCTGGTATTGGGAATTGATTTTAATAAAGAAAGAAGTGTTCTAGCTTTTGGGCTCGAGGCAGAGAGTATAAGGTGAAAGGCAATGGACTCCATGATCATCATTTCCTGGGTAGCTTGGTTTATTATTTCTTTCCTGCAACCCTGCTTCTTCAGACCAGGTTGGGTTGGGTTTAGAAATACAGTGCCTGACAGCTTTTATGAAGCCAACATCACCTTGATACCAAAACCAGACAGAGATGCTGCCAAAAAAGAAATACAGTGCCTGGAGTGATCTTAAAACACATATTTTATTTTGCACAAGAGTGGGCATCTTCCATGAAGGAATTCTCAACCCTGAGCTTTCTTTTCCATAGATTCTCATGTTCAGAGTACTCATGATTAAAGTTGTGAGCTAATGCCCTTAAATGCTATTTTTCATATTGATTATGACTTTCTGCATAATGTAAGTGCCAATCAGAAATTTTTTGCAAGAGTGGAAACATTTCAATATCTCCTTCTCAGACACAGCTATCCCAGAACCAGATTCTTTTTTGAACACATCCATCTTATGTCTCACTGTAAAAACTACTTGTGAAACTCCCCTGCAGAGAAATATTAAATTCATAGAGAAAATGAACAATGTCTGCCAAATATACAAGCTTAGCTACCCATTCCTTGTCCAACTGGGGCTGTACAAAGTCAGAGTTCTGCTCTCACAGGAACTGCACTTCTTCTTCCCTCTTGCTAACAAGGCAAGAGAGCACCCTTCCCCTGAATAGCCACTTCCCTTCTTCATGGAGAAGATGCTAGTAGTGGGCATCCATACTCTCACCCAGGGTTGTGAATAGCCTGGATTTGGTCACAATTGTGAATTTCACAAATTATCTTTACTGTGTCATCTGTCACAGAGTTTAGTTCAGCAAGGAATTTTTTTTTAATCCAGTCTATCATACAATGAGTGGATGTAAGGGTGTGCAACTTCTGTTTCTTGTGACTACACAAAAACACTGAGCCATGCACAGTGCAGCATCTGTACATACATCAACACATCAGATTATTATTTTGAGTGAAATGAGTCAGTAGGAGAAGTGTAGACACAGAATAATCATTTGTGGCATCTAAGAATAATGGCAATATGGTAATAATATCTAGAGAAAATAGGAGGACTAGTCCATGATAGGAAGCTTGCCATAAAAGTGGTGAGTTCAGTTAGAATAGAGAAAGGTACAGTATGACATTGATAGTCGGAACATATCACTCTGGACAATAACTGGATGCTGAAAATGGATGTGACATGCATGGTACCCTTTAATTAACAATATTGCAAACCACGGTGTCATAAAAAAAAAGAGAGATAGAGAGGAAAAAAGCAAAATGCCTACCCCTGATATAGGCAGAGGAGGGTGAAGGGGAAGGAAACAAGGGACATTGGTAGTGGGGAAAGTGCACTGATGAAGGGTGGTGTACATTCTATGATTGAAACTCAAGTATGAATAATTTTGTAACAAATATGCTTAAATAAAAAATTTTTTTTTGGTTTTTAGGCCACAGCCAGCGGTGCCCAGGGGTTACTCCTGGCTATCTACTCAGAAATAGCTCCTGACAAGCTCGGGGGACCATATAGGACGCTGGGATTCGAACCAACCACCTTAGGTTCTGGATCGGCTGCTTGCAAGGCCAACGACGCTGTGCTATCTCTCTGGCCCCTAAAATAATTATTTTTAAAATGTTTCAGGCACTCTATCATAATTTCTTTATGATATATCATATGCCTTTAACTAAGTGCCATGTTTGTTTTTGTGTGTATTTTAGTTTGGTTTCTTGCAGCACACACAAAGTGTCAATAGATTTTTTTTCCTTTCAGTGAAATCTCTACTTTTCTCTGGAACACTGTCCTTGCTTTTAAAGATTGTTAAAAGGTTTTTCTCTTTTACCTGTTTCATCTCCTTATTGTAGGGTTTCAAATTTTCAGCACATTTTGGTTATCAAGAGGAAATGTTTTGTAACGTTTTGCTTCCTTATTATCAGAAATCAAAGCATTTTTCCTCAAAAAGGGTGTTCACTATCCAGAATTAACAAATGATCAGTGGATTCAAAAACTGTATTTCATGGTGGATGTTACTTCACATCTAAATCAGCTTAATCATAAACTACAGGGGAAAGGAAACACATTTTTTTGATGCTAGAAGAAGTTATTTCGTTTGAAAACAAATGATCTGTTTTTGCTCAAGATTTTGACAGAGAAACTTTGATTCACCTTCCAAGCCTGTTGAAACATCACCAAGAAAATAATTCTGATATTGACATTGCCTATTTTAAAACAGCACTTTTAAATATGAGGGAAGCTTTTCTCAAGAGGTTTCAGGATTTCAGAAACAGCAAAGCGACATTGGCCTTTGTTAAAAAGCCTCTGGATTCCACTGAACAGAATTAAATTTTTCTCCCTTTAATATCGACTTTGGCAACTTTGAAATGCAATTTCTGGATTTAAAAAACAAAGAACTGTGGAGCTTGAAATATGAACGTCTTTGTGCTAATTTAGAAAGACTGGAGTGGGCCGGGCGGTGGCGCTAAAGGTAAGGTGCCTGCCTTGCCTGCGCTAGCCTTGGACGGACCTCGGTTCGATCCCCCGGTATCCCATATGGTCCCCCAAGCCAGGAGCAACTTCTGAGCACATAGCCAGGAGTAACCCCTGAGCATTACCGGGTGTGGCCCAAAAATAAAAAAAAAAAAAAAGAAAGACTGGAGAAACACAAATGTGAACTTAGTTCACAGCACAGTGGTCTACTTTGAAAGACCTGGAGAAGGAAGATATGTTGATTTTTAACCCCTGAATAGTATTCCTGACTCATATAATCAACTAAAAAAGGTAGCGTTTGCTGTTCTTTCCTTGTTTGGGTCTACATATTTATGCGAACAATCATTTTCAAGCATGAATCTTATCAAGAGTAAATTGAGAAATCGTCTCATCGATGAGAACCTGGAATCGTGCCTAAAATTAAAAACAACAACTTACAAACCTGACTTACTCAAACTATCCAAGGAAATGCAAGGCCTATATTCACATTAGTGTTTGTGACGTTGTAATTGTCAGGATGTAATTTTCTCTACATCGTAAGGCAAATTTTATGGAATTTAACCTTATCGATAAATAATATCATTCTAAAGTTTTTGTTTTATTAGTTGTGTTATTTGTATCCTCCCGATCTAAGTGGATACTTGCATGCAGAATATTCTCAATAAAAACTTATTAAAACTAAAAACAGTGTAACATCCTATATATTTTCGGTTTTAAAAATGTGGCTCTCGGGCCCGGAGAGATAGCACAGCAGCGTTTGCCTTGCAAGCAGCCGATCCAGGACCAAAGGTGGTTGGTTTGAATCTCGGTGTCCCATATGGTCCCCCGTGCCTGCCAGGAGCTATTTCTGAGCAGACAGCCAGGAGTGACCCCTGAGCAATGCCGGGTGTGGCCCAAAAACTGGAAAAAAAAAATGTGGCTCTCAGGGCCGGAAAGATAGCATGGAGGTAAGGTGTTTGCCTCTCATGCAGAAGGTCAGTGGTTCAAATCCTGGCATCTCTTATGGTCTCCTGAGTCTGCCAGGAGCAATTTCTGAGCATAGAGCCAGGAGTAACCCCTCATTGCTGCCAAACAACAACAACAAAAAAAAAAGTGGCTCTCAAAATAAATTTCAATCGTGGTTTTGGAGAGATGGCTCAGTTGAAAAAAAGATTGCCGACCACTGACTTAGCCTCAACCTAACAAAAAGAATAAGCCTCCACTTTAGACCTACCAGCAGACACCAAAAGCTACTTGAAGTTAATAAGCTGTATTACTGTCACTGTATACATTTGAATAGTGATATTTTTCAAATTTCCCTTTTAAATAAATGCAGGTATTTAAACCAAGTTGATTTAGAAAGGAAATAGTTCAAAACAGTCTAGATCATTGTAACTTAAAATGAGACTGATGTACCTACCACTGGCTGCATCACCTGCACCAGGAGACTTGTCACCCCTCACATCCTTCTCCAAAATACCAAATACAATTCTGTATTTGTACCCAGATCCTCCAACATGCATATTAAACTGAGAATCACAAGGGTAGCTAAAAAACTTGTCTAAAACCAAGCAGAAAGTCTGCAAATGACTCTGGGATTGCCTCACCTGGACACTACACAAATGATTAGCCATGGTCAAATGGACAGGAGGCAATGTAGTGCCTTCCTAAGGGTAAGTCAGAGCCTTCAATGTCCCCTGGGTCAATGGATGATCAAGAGCGGCAGTGCCAGTGCTGTGGCTAACTAAATTACTTTAGACATGCTTCATGAGTTGGGGAGATGACTCAAAGGGCTGCTTTGCAGGCAGGAGGCCCAGGTTTGATCCTCAGTGTATTTCACCACTGTAAACACATCTGGCTATTTCCCAAGCACCCAGAGTGACCCCTGAACACCAAGCCTAGGAGTAAGCCCAGAGCACCAGATATAGTCTAAAAACCAAATAAATAAATAAATAAATAAGTAAGCTTTGATATCCTGTCAGTGCACAAATGATTCCTTTGTATCAATGAATACCACAGTAAAAATTCTCCTCAACCCTCCTATTTTACCCTTCTTTCCCCTGTTTTTCTAAATGCCTTCAGGATGGGAATGAGTAAGGGAAATGAGAAGCCCTATAACTGCTAATTCACCAAGTTTGTGTGTGTGTGTATGTGTGTGTTTTCCTGCCATATTTGAGCCAACTGGCAAAAAAGTGTGGTGGAAACAAGACAGCCTTCAAGTGACATAACGAAAATCCCACTTCACTGTCCAAATATTCACCTTCACCATCCAAAAGATTTGCCTAAAATACACTGAGTAAAACCACCACCAAAATTGGCAAAGCAAATAGCCATAAAGTATCTCCAGAGTATCCAGACAAAACAGATGTTGGTGCTATTGCAGGCAAGAGATGGGTGTCCTTGTAATCCATACTGGGAGAAAAACAGTCTGGAGCCTAAACCAGCTCAAAGAAACACAAGACCCATCTGAGGAGACGTGGAAAACCACTGAGGTACAGTGATATGCACTGAGATGAAATCCAGAGCATGTCTGGACCCCCTCAAAGAGACACTCAGGTACACTAGTCTCTTATGGGGCTGATGGAATATGAGATCTGTACTGAGCAGGTTCTCAGAGCAGACTCTTAACAGTCCTAAAGTTGGGACACTTCCTCATATGCCCAAGTCAAGTAAAGAAATAAGCAATGGGCTGTCACCTCTCTCCTCCCCACTTCACATGAGTCAAGTAGGAGTCACTTCCCACCCACAACAAAATGATTCCATTTCTCCTAGGCTCAGGCATAAAGCCCGAGCTCAACATCAGGTATTTGATTTCCCAGAATACATAATAGTACTTCCTAGTTTTGCAAAGAAAACGAAGACTATATCTTAGTGAGTTGCAATATGCACCAAGGACACATGGTCATCACCACTTTAAACATATTGCCGTCACTATGATAAAAAGCAACAACAAAAGAGAAACATGAACCCATGGGCTAGTACCCATAACAAGAATAACATGCCACTCATTACAATACAAAGAATGTTGTGGGAAATGCGGACTGGTGAAGGGTGGCGTACATTGCATGACTGAAACTCAATCATAGACAATTTTGTAACCACAGTGCTTAAATAAAGTAATTATTAAATAAAAAAAGAATGTTATGAACCTGTTAGATTTTTCTCATTATTTTAAGAATGCACTTCTGGAGGCAGAATACTAGAGAACACAAAGGAGCTATATAGTCCTGGAGGCCCTGAGCACTGGCCCAGGTCTGTGCTTCTGGCAGGCTCGGGGGACCATATTGGATACCGGGATTCAAACGACCGTCCTTCTGCATGCAAGGCAAACGCCTTGCCTCCACGCTATCTCTCCAGCCCCAGTAATTAACATTCTAAAGCAGGGGGTCTCAAACTCGCAGCCTGCGGGCCATTTGCGGCCCTCCATACAACATTTTGTGGCCCGCGGCCGGCCTTCAAATATTGCAGTATTCACGATTATTCGCTTACCGAATAATCGCAATAAAAATCGCATTAGTAAGAAAAAAATCGCATAAAACATTCACATACCCCTCCTGTGCTTCAAATGGAGCTCATTGACCTGCAATGCAACTCTGATCTCAAAGCCAAGTTCAGGGAGATTAGTGGAAAAGCAGACATGCAGGGGCAATTTTTGAGAGAATTGTCCCCCAGCTTCCCTGAGCCTTCCCGAAAGTTCAAGCACACCATGTGCCTTTTTGGGAGCACATATTTGTGTGAAAAGTTATTCTCCACATTGAACTTCAATAAGTCAAAGTACAGGTCTAGACTTAATGATGATCATCTTCAAGCCATACTGGGTCTCAACTGCTTCCTCTCTAAAGCCAAATATGGTTCAGATTTGTGAGAAGAAGCGCTGTCAAGTCTCTGGCAGCAAGGAATAGGCAAAAGATGCCATGTTCAGAAGAACTGTTCATTATCTTCACTCAATGTTCTATTCATGTTCAGAAGAAATCATTAAAACTGTTAATAATGACGTTTCAGGACTATTTTTTGTGAAATCCCTTATTCGGCCCTGCCTCACCCCGACTTTGCCTCCCTCAGCCCCCAGGTAAATTGAGTTTGAGACCCCTGTTCTAAGGCAACAAACACGAGAACAAAACTGTGGAAAAAATCCAGACATACTCCAAGTCCAAACTTCCCAACATCAAACTCTTACTTGCTTACCTGCCATCCCAGCTCTGGCACCCAAGTGAAAATGTACTTCTTTTCACTCAAATATAACAATTTTTTCTAAAGAAAAAAATTACTTCTGGCATTTCTTTTTTTTTTTTTTTTTTTTTTTTGTGGTTTTTGGGTCACACCCGGCAGTGCTCAGGGGTTACAACTCCTGGCTCCATCCTCAGAAATTGCTCCTGGCAGGCACAGGGGACCATATGGGACGCTGGGATTCGAACCGATGACCTCTTGCATGAAAGGCAAACGCTTTACCTCCATGCTATCTCTCCAGCCCCTACTTCTGGCATTTCTATAAATTAAAAGGCTTCCTAAATTGACACCAAATAGGTTAAAGCAAAACTAAATTTTTTTTTATTTTTATTTTATTTTATTGGTTTTTGGGTCACACCCAGCAGTGCTCAGGGGTTACACCTGGCTCTATGCTCAGAAATCGTTCCTAGCAGGCTCGGGGGACCAAATGGGATGCCGGGATTCAAACCACCGTCCTTCTGCATGCAAGGCAAATGCCCTACCTCCAGCTATCTCTCCGGCCCAAGAAAACTAAATTGTGGCATTAAATGCTTCAACGGTGACTAGAAATACTTGCTTACTTAAGGTTGCCTTGGGAAAAAAATATTAACAGTTGGAGGAAGTTTTTATTGGATGTAAAACATTATACTTTGAGAAATGCTTAAGCCAAATATCCCTCTCCTATTAGAACTACTTAATTAAGTTAAGGCATTAAAATAGCTGGCCTGAATATCAAGCACCAGCTGTTGTCTGTAGATTTTTAGAAATCCAAGACTTGGTGCCAAGTATAATTTAGAAAAAAATTTCAACAAGTGAAAAGAGTCCTGTTTTGTAACAGTCTAACTAGTAAACAGTAGCTGGAAGAGGTATAGAACATCATTAAACCTTTTCTATGAAGGGAGCCAAATGCTGTTCTGTTACTGAAGAGGTGATTACATTGTTTGAAAATTATACCTTGTGCTTGACATTTAACAGAGGGCTCTCCAGGTGATCCGAGTAATATCAGGGGGCTGAGCAGAGCTATAGGTACAGTCCAAAATGTGGTGGTGGCTGTGTCCACTAATGGTGGTACTGAAACTGCAACCAAACGGCTCTGAAAAGTAATTTTGTGTTTTGTTCAAGTTTTTACTTCATTCAAAATATTTCTACTTTAGTAATCTAGTCAAAATTAAAAAACTAAATAATTTAAAGGGCAGAAGAAAGGAAGTCGAGAAAGGAGAGAATTCATGATGCACTCTCTGACTGTTCTGTACCAGAACCAACTGGCCAAGGCCAGATCAGAAATCCTGTGTCTGTGGGATCCCAGCTCTGTGTGACAGCTACAATCTGCTCTGTGCAGGGGCTCCAGCAGCATGAAAGCATGACCAGGACACCTAAGGGACCTCCCTCGCATAGGAAGAGGAAGTGGCCAGAGTGAGAGGCAAGAGAGACAGTTCTGGGACAGGAGGCTGGGAGCTTCCTGCCCAGCCACATACACAGGCCTGACCCAAGTACTGCACTAGGTACTGCACTGGCAGTCTCATTCTTCCCCAAGCCAGTTAGAGAGGCAACTGCCTCCTGCAGTAACACTGCTCTACAAACTCACAACTATAGCTCTCTTTAGCAATGACTTTCTCATTTTTCTTTAGGACTTTCAAGCTTAAAAATAAGCGTGCACTTTTAGATTCATGAAAAATTGTATGAGAGGTAAAATAAGCTCAGCTGAACACTGCAATGTGCTAGTGAGACACTCTCTGCATTCAAGGCTCCATCACACACTCCCAGCTCCCCCTCAGCAGAGAGCAAACAGCAAAGTCATCCTCCAAGAAAAACAACCTGAGCTTTTCAGCTCACTGAGCATCAACTCTTACCTTGGAAGTTTTGATAGACTGAACAATTATCAGTCTATTACTACCTTCCTCATAACACCTCCATCCTAAATCTGTCAGGTTTCTGGATGCTGTGGAGTACATGCATTTAAAAAGTTATCACTTTTCAATTATGAAACACACAAATGCCTACCTGATGTTTCATTTTAAAATATTAGAGGAAGTCAGTTTCAAAGGACAGGCTGGAGTATGATTACTGAAAGAAATTCATGTCTGTAAAACACTCTGGGATGCTTAGAAAAGAGATATAATAATTACAAGGTTCCGAAGCATACAGGCATCTTTCACCCTTAGCTTGGATACTATAGACAGACTGAGACAGTAGCTATATAAATGAGCTTACCTAGGAGCAATTTTATGGTATCCAATTTCTCCCCTAAGTTTCATTTCAATCTTTTAATCATAAAAATGAACTGTCTTGGTGCCTTCTCATTAACTCAAGAGTGAGTAGTCAGACAAACAAGTCTGGGTTTTTTGTTATATGGATTTGGGTTTTTTTGTTTTGTTTTGTTTTGTTTTGTGGCCACACCCAGCGGTACTGAGAGGCTACTCCTGGCTCTGCACTCAGAAATCACTCCTGGCAGTCTCAGGGACCATATGGGATGCCAGGGATCAAAGGCAAAGGCCCTACCCACTGTACTATTACTCAGGACTCACAAGTCTATTAATTTCTTCCCCCATTGAGGTTTGAGCACCTTCATGACACTCTTTCCATAATGACACTTTTCATAATCAAATTCAGCTCCCTTCCCACCATCTCTCTATAATCCAAAAGGCGAGTTATACACCCAGATGGTTGCCACTGAAACTAACAGATGTCCAGCAAATTAAAACAAAAATTATGACTTATGAGCTGCTGTTGTATCATCATCTCAGAACACTGTACAATTTATAATGATTCTGAAGACAAGTCTCCCTACCTCATGTCCCATCCAAAGGTTTCCTAATGCTTGCCTCTAAATTCAAAACAAATGGGAAGAAATCAGAGGCAATATCCTTTCATCAGCCCTGGATAAAATGCCATGCAAAACCACACTAAAATGTTTACAAGCATATCATAAGAAAAGGTTGGACTCAGCATCCCATCCCAGGCTAACTCTCATACAACCAAAAGAAGGGGAAAAGGAGCTGGCCCTCCCAAGTCATTCCCCATAGGGCATGGAGCCATGGGATTTTTTTTTTCACAGGTGACAATGACAGCACATGACACATTCACCTCATTTCTGTGAGATCTTTTAAAATATTTTTATTAGAGTTAAGGTAACATTATTGTAAATGTGTTAACATGCATGATTTATGTTTATTTACTGCACCTTCACCACCACCACCAGTTGCTCAAGACCAGGGGTCTCAAACTCAATGTACCTGGGGGCCGCAGGAGGCAAAGTCGGGGTGATCCTTGAGTGCAAAGTCAGTAGTAAGCCTTGAACATTGGGGGGTGTGACCCAAACAACTAAAATAAAACAAAACAAAAAAAGATTCCTCTAGGGCAGGGCCACAAAAATGTTGAATGGAGGGCCGGAAATGGCCCACGGGCCTCAAGTTTAAGACCCCAGCTCAAGACCCTCCACCACTGTCCTTAAGTCACTTCTAGTCCTCCTCCCATCATGCACCCACTGCTCAGCAAACTTATTTTTGTTATCCAAGGTCCATGGAAGATTTTAAGTGTATCTTTTCTACTGGGTAATAATAATGCCAAGGTATCAGGCTAAGGTATTCTAGAAGTTCTACAGTACAGTATGAAACAACAATGAAATCCAGGAATACTAACAGCAAGGACATTCACCTTTGTAAATATTGAGATTTCAATCTGGTTAACATACTTCCAAGGAACCCTTGAACCCAGACTCTGTTAGGTAATGGGGTATTTCCTCTGTAAATGTTTCCTTTATGAAGGCCCAAAGCAAATTGCCAAAACCCATTTGACCTTTCTTTTCTTTTGTTTTTGTTTCCTTGGTTGGCTGGTTTCGGTTTTGGGGACACAGCCAACAGTGCTCAGGGGTTATTCCTGGCTCTGCACTCAGGAATCCTGGCAGGCTCAGCAGACCATATAGGATGCCGAGGATTGAACCCAGGTGGGCCTCATACAAGGCAAAGGCCCTACCCAATGTTCAGGCCCCAGAACCACATGGCCTGTGAAGACAGCACTGCCACTAGGCCAGGTCTACGCAGCCTGATCAGTGGGAGTCTCTGAGGCTAGAAGTCACATAGAGACACTCAAGCCAAAAGCCACAGCTGAGCTCCCAGGAAGCACAACTACCAGCCATGGAGTGGCATTGTGGGCATCCATGCAGGCCTTTGGATCACTCCAGCCCATGAAGTGCACATATTCCAAAGGCCTACAGCCCAGAAAACTCTCTTTTTTTTTTTTTCTATTTTTTTAAATCCCATACCTGGCAAGAATTGGCCTCCAGAATCAAAGAGGGAACCGGAAGCCAGATATCTGCCCACCCTCCTCCCCATGCCTCTCACCCCTAGAGTAAAGAGAGGTGGGGAGAAGCTTGAGGGCCCCTATAGAGTCCAACTGGCACCCACTTCTGGCCACCAGAGCCCAAAAAATTCTAAACAAATCACAGAATCCTAAGACATGAAAAATAAGATTTATTTTAAACCCAAGATTTGGGCTTATTTGCAATGCAGCAATAAAGCTGAATACTGAGATAATTCACTTGTTTAGCAATTTTAAATGCTGAAATCTTAGTCCAAGAGGTTTAAGCGAAACATCTTTCAGTGGTGAGGATGGGGATATGGGGCTAAGCACTGAAAAGAGCAACATTCAAGTAGAACTACAACAGCAGCCTAGGGGCTTCCAAGAAGGGCCCAACACAAGGACAGCCTTGAGAAGACGAATCGCCTTCTGGAACCTGAGTTCATCCCTGAATAAAATAGGGAAAATGAGGATAACTAAGAAGAAAGGAATTTATGTATGCTTTATTTAGAATACTGAAATTGATTCTGAAATTACTGAAAATGATTCAGATTTCATACATAAAACACTAACAATAAAAATATGTGTAAGTGGGGCCAGAGTGGTGGCACTAGAGGTAAAGCATCTTCTGCCTTGCAAACGCTAGCCTAGGACGGACCGCGGCTCGATCCCTGGCATCCCATATGGTCCCCCACAAGACGGGAGCGATTTCTGAGTGCATAGCCAGAAGTAACCCCCAAGCATCAACGAGTGTGCCCCTCCCAAAAAATGCATATGTAAGGATTTTATGGACTATATCTGATGGTAACAGTGGAGACAAGGAGAAAAATAGCATACCAAATAAGTGAGGGAACCAAAAATAAGGAAATAGGTTTTCTTTCTTTCTTTGGTTTCTTTTTTTTTTTTTTTTTTTTTGGTTTTGGTTTTTGGTTTTTGAGTCACACCAGGCAGCACTCAGGGGTTACTCCTGATTCTGCACTCAGAAATCACTCCTGGCAGGCTCAGGGGACCATCTGAGATGCTGGAAATCAAACCGAGTCCATTGTGAATGCAAGGCAAATGCCCTACCACTGTGCTATTGCTCTAGCCCCAGAATTATGTTTTCGTAAAGAAAACCTTTTTTAAACGTTTTCAAAGAAGAAAATAATTTAAAAGAAAAATTTTGGTGGAATTTTGAACCACACCTTACTCTAGGCAGTGCTCAGGACCACTATATGTGGTCCTGGGGATCAAACTGGGGTTGACCATGTGGAAGACAAGGGCCTTCACTCCTATACTATCCCTCTATTCCCTTAAAGAATTATAAAAAATTATCCCCAGACAAGTCTCAATACAAGAAAAAGGTTATCACTTAACCAGTATTCTAACATGTTGCTTTCATTATATATTAGTGCTCATCTCTTACCATTTCTTCCCCAAATATTGGAATGCAACAGGGTCATTATTCATTAAAACTTTATTTACTAAACGGGTTTAAAAACTTTACAACTCAACATGTTAACAGCTGAGAGAGAAACTGAAGCCCATGACAGTCAGGAGACAAACTACTGACACTAAAACAAATAAACGCTCAGCACAGCAGCACTCTATATCCAACATATTTTACCAGGATACACTTCCTCATGTCTCATTGTAACTCCAACTCATTCCATGTTCTGCACACAAAAATAAAAGCCTGGAACTTGTGCTCTCTGATCCATAGCTGTAAGCAGCACTTGAGGCTGCTGATTCCCACAGCCAATACGGGGCAGTGACTGCAGAGAACAGATATCTGCAATTTCACAGCGGAGTTAGAAGAGACCCTGCCTATTCTTCACCCACTATCATCTCAGTCTGGTTGACTTTGTTTAAATATCTCAGTTGCCTTCCTGCTGATCCTCACCAACAACCATGGTACTGATATACTGACAGTCAAAACTGGGGTAATGATGACAGTGAGACAGGAAAGTCCAGAGAAACATCCAAGCAAATAGGTTTGGAGGAGGAAGTGAGAATAGAGAGAATAAAGTAAGAGAAAGGAGGAAAAGGGAGTAGAGGACAGAATAAGAGAAAGGCCCTTTAAACAAAGGCGTCTACTTGACAATTCTGCCGGGGGAAGCAGCTTTAGTTCCACAGCCAAAGTCTGCTTTCAGGCTTCCCATAACTTCCCATTCCTTCCCCCTGGAGAAATGACCTTCAAAATTAGACGCCTCTCTTCTGGAACTCTCTGCATCCATTCTGGAACACTTTGTCTTCCCACAGTTATAGGTGGTTTGCTGCAAACTCATCTACAGAAAATACGTAATTTGCTTATTTGTACATTTCCACAAATGGCATCAAGCTGTCGGGAAAAATTGGTCCAAGTGTCTTTATTTCCTTCCTACTTTCTTCTATGAAACTGCAGAGAAAGCCCTGGTGTGATCTATCAGAGATAGACAGACAGACACACAGACAGTTGGGCTTTCTACTGACCCAGTTCCAATCCCAACTAAGCGGTCTTCAAGTGTCTTAAGTTGGAGTAACCTCAACAATAAAATCAAAACGCGTTACTCACACCACCTTTAAACATCTGCAGTCTGGATGTGTGTGTGTGTGTGTGTGTGTGTGTGTGTGTGTGTGTGTGTGCCCAGAGAGAAGACAGTTCTTCGTATACTTAGAACAGTCTTTGAGTACACAAGAGTGATCACTAACAGAAATCCTGTCATAAGGAAAAAGGTGCCTGTCGAGAACTGAAATGAATAATGATTCATCGTCTCCTTATATTTATCAGTCCTCAGGACAGATGACATACTCACACCAGTTTCCTCTGTGAAGCATGCATGATCAATGAAAGATACCGCTGCCAAGAACTGAAAATAAGAATATCCTGGTACATAGGCGGAGGGGAGATAATACTTTAAGCATTCTCACTGACACCTATTCTCCAAGCTTATGCTTATGTCTAGATCAGAAATCTAAAGGAGAGCTCACTCAACAACCTTATGTTCAGAAAGCTGTGGGTATTGTTGTAGATTCATCATCATCACCATTATTATTATGGTTGACTTGCTGTTATTCTTATTTTTGTTCTGTCTGACTTACTGTTTATCTCAGTAAAAACCCACTTGGAGAATTCACCAGATAGCCACCACCTGCACTTCCCAAGGGGAAAGTTGGGGAGAAGAAAGGAAGGGGAGAAAGGGGAGAGGAGGGAGAGGAGGGGAGGGAAAGGGGCCAGGGAAAGGACTGGACGCAAGGGGAGGCAGGGAGGGAGGGGAGGGCGAGGGGCAGAAAGGGGCGCGGAGGGGCGCGGAGGGGCGGGCAGGGCGGGCAGGTGCGAGGGAGAGGGGAGCGGGGCGGCGGGGAGTCCGGGCCGCCTGGGATCCAGGTTTGCGCCGGCCCCGGGGGCTCTTTGTCTCGGACGAGGCTCGGAACAAAAGAGTGGGCGCCCAGCCGGCCGGGCAGCGGGCAGCGGCTCCGCCGGGTCCCGGGGACGAGCGCCCCTGCCCGGCCCGCGGGCGCTTCTCCCGGGCTGGGCCTCCGCGGCGACGTCGCGCCACGGCCTCGGCCGGACCAGCGGCGAGCGCGCGGCCTCCTCCGTCCCCCCGGCCCCCGTCCCCCCGTCCCCCCGTCCGGCCCTCCGGCTCACCCAGAAGATGACGTTGAAGCCGAAGATGAAGTACTTGATGCAGCAGCTGACCTCGGGGCCCTTGTAGTGCTTCCCGGACATCCTCCGCGCTCGCGAGCCCGAGCCGAGCCCGAGCCCCGGACCACGGAGCGCGCCCGGCCCCGGCCGAGCCCGCCCAGCCCGAGCCCGAGCCCGAGCCCCCGCCGGGCCCCCGCGAGCGCCGCGGCCGCGGGTCCGCTCCGCTCCGGCCCAGGCGATCTGCGCGCCGGCGGCAGGACGCACGCTCCGAGCGCGGACGGGGACGGGGACGGGGACGGGGACGGGCCGCGGGACCGAGGCTGCCCGCGCGCCGCCCGCCCGAGCTCCGCCTCCCCAGCGCCGCCCGCTCGCCCGCCCGCCCCGCCGGGCACGCGCACTGCTGGGGGCGCCGAACCCAACCCAACCCAACCGGACCCGACCCAACCAGACCCAACCCGACCCAACCCACCCGGACCCAACCCAACCCAACCCGACCCAACCGAACCCAACCCAAGCGGACCCGACCCAACCGGACCCAACCGGACCCAACCCACCCAACCCAACCGGACCCAACCCAACCCAACCCGACCCAACCCGACCCAACCCAACCCAACCCAACCCAACCGCCCCGGCCTCCGGCCTCCACCTGCCTCTCTCCCTCCCTCCTCCCCCGCTAGTTATTGCTGTCCCTCTCCTCCTCCGCCCTCCTCTTTTTCTGGCCTTCTCCCTCCTTCCTTCCTCCTCCTACCTCCTCTCTCCTCCTACCCCATCTGCATTCTCCCCCTCCTCCCTTCTCCCTCCTCCTTCCTCTCTTTCCTCCGATCCCCTCATCCTCACTCTCCTCATCCTCCAACCTCCCTCTTCCCTCTGCCTTGCTCCTCCTGTCTCCTTCCTCCCCCTCCCTCCTCCCCCCTGTTCCTCATCTACCCACCTCCTCCCCTTGCGACTCCTCTTTCTCCTCTCTCTCTCTTTCTTCCTCCTTCCCTTCCTGCTTCCTCCCTCTTCCTCGTCTCCTCTCTGTCCTCCTCCCTCCACATCTACTACAACCTTCTTCACCTCCTCCTCCTCCTCCTCCTCCTCCTCCTCCTCCACCTTCCTCCACCTCCCTGAGCCTTCCTCCACCCTCTGTCTGCTGAAAGGAATACAAGCTTTCGAGGAATGTAAGAAGGGCAACAGTAGGGACGTGGGGAGATGGCAGGAACTGGAGTTGTGCAACCCTTCCCAAGCTCTGATACTGTACACTGCTGGACAGCAAGAGGAGAGAACAGATTTGCGGGACATAAGAATTGGGTGGGTGGAGATCAGGAAGGTTGCAAGGCGAGATTTACCCCAGAATTACTTCCAGTCTTTTCACCTGAGGGACAAATATTCTTCCTCAAAGCAAACAGGTCCATGCAAGAGAGGTGGCCCCAAGCATGCAGGCTGCTACATCTACATCTGGGGACAGTGGGGCGGGGAGGGCTACTGGCTCTGGTCTCTAAGAATCCAGAGTGGGGCTGGGCGGTGGGGCTGGAGGTAAGGTGTCTGCCTTGCCTGCGCTAGCCTAGGATGGACCGCGGTTCGATCCCCCGGCGTCCCATATGGTCCCCCAAGCCAGGAGCGACTTCTGAGCGCATAGCCAGGAGTAACCCCTGAGCGTCAAATGGGTGTGGCCAAAAACCAAAAAAAAAAAAAAAAAAAAAAAGAATCCAGAGTTCTACAATAGTCCTCTGGAGAACCGACTGGGTTTCTAGACCATAGACGACTGACCTCAAGAATAGAATGAATGCTGACGATTATTTAGAATCCTTCCCAGGAAAAGATGAATCTTTCCAAGCTCTTCTTCAGGAACACTTCCATGGAGAGGCAGAACAGATTTTACGCTAGTCTTAGCAGACTGAGTACCTACAGAAGTGGGAGAGTCAACTCAATCAATACCAAGACTTTGACACAGCTACCAGTACCTTCACCACTTTGGATAAATCTCCTTCAAAAGTGCCCTTCACCTACCAAAGACAACCAAAGTACCATCAGTCTGGTAACTCCAAAGACAGGAACAACCTACAGCGACACATTCCTCCTCAATAGCAAAGTTTTAGGAAGCTTTATCTAAACCTATTCTGTATTACAATTTTTGTCTGTGGGACTAGAACCCTCGTTGCAAACGCTTGGATAAATCAAATGAAAGGTCTTTCTTGAATTCATAACATAATCCAGAATAGGTCTAGATATTTCATCTAATAGACACTTGAGTTGATCCCGAAAACGGATCTAATTAAAAAATAAAAGCCAACAGAAAAAGGAAAGTTCATTAATAACTCATTGATAATGGGCAGGGAGAGAAAATACTAGTTAAATTCTGATTTTATCTATCAAAAGTGTGTTCCAATCTCTACTGTTGCAATACTGCCCTTGATGGGGTTGACTGATGGAAGGATGGAGGATGAGGCCTTTCTCCTCCAGCTCAGACCAGGGGTCTGTTACCCTGTTCACCCGGCGGTTCTGAGGTGAATGCGGCGGGAAGAAAGCTAACAGGCAGTCAGGCTTCTGAAGAAAACAGCTTTTATTCAGTGGAAGAGGCTGAAGCCAAAAGGCCCCAGAATCAGCCCCAGGAAAAAAGCCCTCGCCTTCCACAGACCCTTGCTTTTATGCCCCAGAATCAGGTACCACCCAATGGTGGGAGGAGAATGCCAGGTCACAACCTAGGGTAGGGCACAATCACCAATCAGGGTAGGGTCAGTAACATAAGAATCCCATTGAAATGTTTACATACACAATATCTATTAGATAAGAACTTACTTGCATATGTAATATTTTCCCATGTGCCTATGCACATGTGCCTATTTTGCATGTGCCTATGCAAAAAAAGGAACAATGCCAACAAGATATTATTGATGCATTGGGGGCCAAGAGAACAAGTCCAATTAATTCCCGTAACTTGGTTCTAACATGAACCTTAAACAGAGACTTTTCTACCAGAATTTCTTATTGAACAGATCACAAAAATAAATAAATAAATAAAATAAACAGTGGGGGAAATTGTCGCTACATAAGAGGATATTTGCGACCCCCGATGGGGGACCCCCGACCCGTGGGGGTGTGGGAATGAAGGTCGCTAGTAATTTGTGGGTTCTCTCGAGCAGAGCTGATCTGTGAAGTAAACTTGAGAAAGAGGCTTAAGACAACTCACGCTGTTCAAAATGATTTATTGCCCGGGGAGACTAGCATTTATAGGCAAAACACATCATGGGGGGCGTTACAAGTATGTCACTCAACTTTCCACCAATTACAGCTTGCAATCGCTTATCAGCATAAGCTGGGGGCAGGAAATAGGGAGGGGTAAAGAGGTGGACTTGAGCACATGTAAAATGTTACCAAACAGGATCTTATAAATTTTACTCAGCAAGCATAAATAAAACATCAGCTGTAAACACATTAATCTTTTGCTAACACAAAGGCAAGTTGTTCTATATGGGTAACTTCCCTCTGGCTGGGTGGTTGGGCTGCTCTAATTTTTAACTTTAGAGTTCAGCCATTTCCTTTGTCCTCAGGGCATGAGTGCCTCTTGTCATGTGGATAGCAAGGGACTTCTGAGACACCATTATGTTCTAGGTTCTATCAGCTCCCCACAGTTCCCCCTACTCTGTATAGTAAAGAAAAATGAGCAAATGGGTGGAGTGCCTGTCTTAGGTTACTTTGGTGTGCTTCTAGTTCTGGACATGGCGAAAAAGGGTTCAAATCAGGTTTTTGCTGGCAACGTTTAGGGGGCCATGTTTGCTCTCAGTGTCTGGCACCAAGCTATCCCCGTCTTAAGCATCTCCACAGCCTGGAGCAGAGTGAACGTGGGCGTTTGGCCAGATACTCAAACTCCTTAAAGCTCAGAGGTTGAAACGTAGGTTTATCCACAGCTTCATGTCCTTCAGGGTCATGTTGAGAGAGCTGCTGATAGTGAACCTGTACTGAACGTTAGGCAGCCTCATCAACCTGGTTCTTAACAAAACTTGTGAGGCAACGGAATGCCTAGGGGCCAAAGGAAATAAGCACCAAAAAAAACCAATGAAAGGACCTAATAAATTAGGCAGCAGCTTGGACAGCCAGGATGAGGTAGAGAACCAATTTTGATACCAGGACTCATCTTTATCCCTCTGTCTTTTTCTATCCTCTAGACTTTATTCCACACGTCTAATGCTATCTTTAACTAAGCCAAGTTTATCTTGAAAAAAGCAACATTCTACTTTAAGGGCGACACAAATTCCCCCCATCTCAAAAAAGGCCAGATCTAAACCACGGCGGTTTTGCTGCACCATCTCTGTTAGGGATCCAACAGTGTGCTCTAAGTAGTCTAAACTACTAAAAAAAATTTTTTTTTGTCTAAAAAGTTTGTCAACATTTCTAACAACAGTTATACTTAAGGCATTAACAGATTCTTGAGTATGAACCAATGAATAAATTCCTGTGCCTGTACCAGTACAACCCAGGCCTATCAATAAGGCGAGGGTAAGAGCAGTGACTGGTTCCCTCCTGTGGAGGGGGAGAGACACAGAGTTATCTTTAAGGGGTAACAAATCAGTTTCTGGTCTAACAATCAATTTAGGCATTAAAACAACCAAAACACAGTAGTCCTTGGACTTAAGAAACAAATGTGAAACAATGTGGGGAGATAAACAGTGGAACAGGCAAAAAATGTCAAATTGGGGGCAATTATAAACTGAAAGGAGAAATTAACAACAAGAGTTTGATTACAAATTTCAATAAGGGGAATAGGGGGAAGCATATTGGGTTCCAAAAGGCAAAGTTCAATTTTCACCACTTGTTTCAAAGTTATGCCATGCCATTGAGGCTCCATACCCCATCGCAGAAGGTTGGTATTGTTGGTGAAGTAAGGCAGTCCGAAGGCAGCAATTCCTTCATAGAATGGTGGGATGGGTGAATAGCAGATTCAACAGTGTTCATAGCTGGTGCTGGAGAGCACCTGGGCGGAGGCGTTGACCATCTGCAGGATGAGGTTCGAGGTGGAAACTGGACCAACAGGTTTGATGGTTAATCTAGGCATTAACAAAGCTAAAACATAATAATCATGATAAGCAAGAAACATTTTAGTAACAATATGGGGAGAAAGTCCAGTGGAGCAAACAAAATAAGTGGAGTTGGGGGCTTTAATGAAGATGGAAGAGTTGTTAACCACAATGGTTTGATTGCAAATGTCTGATAGTTGGACAGGGGGGCACATATGTGGTTTGAGTAAGCAAAGTACAATGCCCATGACCTGTCTTAAAGTTAAGCCGTGGTGCGACTCAGCTCCCCAGCCTAGGTTAGCAGGGTCCTTGGTAGCAGTGGGCCTGCCGAAGGTTCTGATTTCTTCATAGAAGAGCTGCCAGGCAGAGTATCAAATTCAGCATTCCCCTTAGGCAGAGTCAGTTAGAAACAGATCCGGCAGGAATGGTGGGCTGAAGGACTGAAACGGTGGGTGGGTAACACAGAAGTGGCAGGAGGGGTGATAGGCTCTTTTGAGGTGGATGAAGACAGGACTGCGGGAGGCTGCGGGAGGTCTATAAGGAAACTGCTTGGCAGGAGGCAAAATGGTTACTTAGATTTTTTTTTACAATAAAATTTTCCATGAATTTAATTCTTCATATAAAAAATAGGAATTTACTTAGTCTTCTGGCCTTGGTTTACAGGCAGAAGACACTAGCAATTTACATTACACAAATTATTTGTAGATGCCGCAGCAGTTCCTGTCTAGAGCACTCGGCCTCACCCTCATTAGCCTGTCCCTCTGAATTCTCAAGAGGGGGGCCTGACCTTGGGATCGGGTCAACTTTAGATTCAGTAGGGCAGGGGAAGGGCAAGAGGGGGAGCGGCAAGAGGAGGGAATCTGCCATGGTCATAGTGGGCCGCCTCGTCCTGTAGGGATTGAATGTCCTCAGTATTTAAGAACTCTTCCTCGGGGGTGGGAGCTGAGGCGACAGCTTGAAGGGAGGGGTAAATGCCGGTAGCTGAAGAGTGTATTTTTATAAAAGAAAAGAGGAGGTGTGGGGGAGGGGGACTGAGTCTCCGCAGAAACCTTGGTGATATCGGAATCAGTTAGGGAAGGGTCTCCTTTGAAAAGATCAACGAAAGAACTGGCTCAGGAGCTTTCACGGGAGGCAATTTTTTTTTTTTTTTGGTTTTTGGGTCACACCCGGTGATGCTCAAGGGTTACTCCTGGCTATGTGCTCAGAAGTCGCTCCTGGCTTGGGGGACCATATGGGACACCGGGGGATCGAACCGCGGTCCATCCAAGGTTAGCGCAGGCAAGGCAGGCACCTTACCTCTAGCGCCACCGCCCGGCCCCATGGGAGGCAATTTTTAAGTGCTCCTGTGCAACTTTATAAAAACCAAGGGACAAACCTCATGTACAAAAAGCAAAAATTTTATCAAATCCTTTTTCTTAAACTCAATATTTCTATCTCTTAATTCCTGCTGAATTTCTTTAATCTAGCTTCTTTCTTAATTCCTGCTGAATTTCTTTAATAAATCTAGATTCTTTACTGATATTGGTCCCCATGGCTGATGGGGAGAATGGGACGGCGGTGTTAACCTAGGTTTTTAGACTGACTCTGCTTTGCACCACCCGGATGGGGCTTACCTGGCGCCTTACAAGCGAGCTCCAGACTTGTTCCCTCTGCCATCCGATCGGTGGTCTGTAACTCGAGCCCCACGTTGGGCGCCACTTGCAACCCCCGATTGGGGATTCCCAACCCACAGGGTGTAGAAATGAAGGTTGCTAGTAATTCGTGGGTTCTCTCGAGCAGAGCCAATCTGTAAAGTAAACTTGAGAGGTTAGTAAGAAAGAGGCTTAAGACAACTCATGCTGTTCAAAAGAATTTATTGTCCGGGGAGACTAGCATTTATAGGCAAAACACGTCATGGGGGCATTACAAGTACGTCACTCAACTTTCCACCAATTACAGCTTGCAATCGCTTATCAGCATAAGCTGGGGGCAGGAAATAGGGAGGGGTAAAGAGGTGGACTTGAGCACATGTAAAATGTTACCAAACAGGATCTTATAAATTTTACTCAGCAAGCATAAATAAAACATCAGCTGTAAACACATTAATCTTTTGCTAACACAAAGGCAAGTTGTTCTATATGGGTAACTTCCCTCTGGCTGGGTGGTTGGGCTGCTCTAATTTTTAACTTTAGAGTTCAGCCATTTCCTTTGTCCTCAGGGCATGAGTGCTTCTTGTCACGTGGATAGCAAGGGACTTCTGAGACACCATTATGTTCTAGGTTCTATCAGCTCCCCACAGATATTCAATAAGGGTTATACCTGTTAAGGGAATACATCTAAAATATTCAAAGGAGATATACATGTCACTTAGAAATATGGGGCTGGTTCTGAAATCAACTCATGCTCGAATGCAAAAAGAAAGAGAAAGACAAGACAAAATAAAATAAAATAATATTGGAGACATCAACCGTAATCTCCATACCAAAATAAAGACGTCAAAAAAATCGATCAATCGATAAATAAACATGATTGTTTTGTGCTTTTTTCTTCCCCCTCCTTTTCTTTATCCCCCTGCATAGGCACAGTAACTATTGGGGTTATTGTAGAGGGAATTCCCTTGACCTAGGAAACACAGGGTTTCTCCACCCCTGAAGTATACTGTCATGGGATTAACTCTAGACTCCTTGCATGATCATTTACTCTCTCCTTGCTGCTTTCGTGGTGTGCGGAAGACTTTTGCTTTGTCTTGCATGGTAAAATCAGACCTCTGTTTCTAGAGATCTTTGTGGCTGTACAGCTCAGGCAATGAAGTTTATGAAGTCTTTCTCTGTGGTTCTAGCAGTTATGTTTCTTCAGTGTCGTTTTAATCCATCTTCTGTAGTTGGTGTTCTTGGTCGTTATGTTGCTCCTAAACTGAAGCCTGGGATAAAGTCTTTCGTTATGTTTCCGGAAGACCCGTTCAGTTGTGTGGTGCCTATCTTTATTGCTGTAGTGCTCACCGGTTATTTAATTCGATAATTTTTTTCTGTATTGTTGTGGTATTTCAATTACCTTTTTCACATCTTCTCTCAAACTGAGGTTGGAAGCCTCTAGAGAGACTCAGCCCATTTTCAGCGTATTTGACTTTTGACTTCTTTTTTTTTCCTCTTATTTTGTACCCCATTCTATTGCTTTTCTTGCCTTCAAACAAAATCACATACCTCAGTTTTTCTAGCTCTGCCTCTTAAATAGAAGGGGAAACGAGGGTTCCAGGACCAAACAGATATGAGATCACTAATAGTAAGCCAGACAAAGAGGGGTCCACCTACTCTAGCAGCCCGGGGGGTGATGGTGGGGTATATGGGTTGTAGAAAGGGAACTGGAATTGGGGGAGGACATAGTTGGTGATGGGTATTCCCCTGATTCAATGTTAATATGTACCTAAAACACTACTGTGAAAGATACGTAAGCCATTATGGAAAAAATATGTTTTTAATCAGAAACTTTCTTTGACTTATATGTATTATTATATCAATTATATTATGTTATGCTATGTCACTATATTATGTTATGTTAGCTTACCTCATTATGTTAATCAATTTTGTCTCTTGAATAAATTCTTACAATAAAAAAAAAGAAATATGGGGCCGGAGAGATGGCATAGAGGTAGGGTGTTTACCATGCATGCAGAAGGATGGTGGTTAGAATCTCGGCATCCCATAAGGTCCCCGAGCCTGCCAGGAGCGATTTCTGAGCATAGAGCCAGGAGTAACCCCTGAGCACCGCCGGGTGTGACCCAAAAACCAAAAAAAAAAAAAAAAAAAAAAGTAAGAAAGAAAAGAAATAGAAATAATCGGGGGGGGGGGGAGGTGTGAAATCCAAAGCACCACTTTGATCTGTGATTTGGCCTTTTGCTAGGGTTTTATTGAGGATCTCTGCATCTGTGTTCATCAGGAATTTTGGTCTGTAGTTTTCTTTTATTGCAGCATCTCTGTCTGGCTTTGGTATCATGATGATGTTCGCTTTATAAAAAATATTTGGGAATGTTCCTGATTCTTCAAGTTCATGAAAGAGCCTAAAAAGGATTGGAAGTAGTTGCATTTGAAAGCTTTGAAAGAATTAGTTAGCTAATCCACTGGGCCTGGACTTTTGTTTTTGGGAAGAATTTTGATTACCATTTTAATTTCCTCAATAGTTATGGGTCTATTTAGATATGCTACATCATCCTGGTTTAATCCTGGAAGATTATAAGAGTCCAAGAATTGATCTATTTCTTCAGGGTTCTCATGTTTGTGGCATATAGTTTCTCAAAGTAGCCTCTTAGAATTTGATTACCCGGGCCAATGAGGTGGCGCTAGAGGTAAGGTGTCTGCCTTGCCAGCGCTAACCAAGGAAGGACCACGGTTGGATCCCCTGGTATCCCATATGGTCCCCCCAAGCCAGGGGCAATTTCTGACCGCTTAGCCAGGAGTAACCCCTGAGCATCGAACGAGTGTGCCCCCCCCCAAAAAAAAGAATTTGATTACCCTTTCTTTTTTTTTTCTTTTTTTCTTTTTTTTTTTTTTTTTTTGGTTTTTGGGCCACACCCAGTAACACTCAGGGGTTACTCCTGGCTATGAGCTCAGAAGTCACTCCTGGCTTGGGGGACCATATGGGACACCGGGAGATAGAACCGCGATCTGTCCTAGGCTAGCGCTGGCAAGGTAGACACCTTACCTCTAGCACCACCACGCCAGCCCCTTGATTACCCTTTCAATCTCTGCAGTATCTGTAGTGATCTCCCCCTTTTCATTTCTTATCTAATATATTAAATTTTCTCTTTTTGTCATTTTTACTAGTGGTTTATCAATCTTGTTAATTTTTTTAAAGACCAACTTTTGCTTTTGTTGATCTCTTGGGTTGTTTTTTGGATTTCCACTTCGTTCATTTATGCTCTAAGATTTGTTTTCCTTCTGCCTATCTATTATTGGTTCCTTTTGTTGATCACTTTCTAATTTTATAAGATGTGCCATTAAACTATTTTTAGGCCCCTCTTCCTTCCTGCTGTGTGCTTGCAAAGCTATAAATTTTTCTCTCAGTACCACTTTTGCTGTGTCCCATAAATTCTGATAATTTGTATCTTCATTGTCATTGGTTTCCAGGAATTTTTTGATTTGCTCCTTGATTTCATCTCTGACCCACTGGTTGTTCAGTAGTGTTCTGTTTAATTTACAGGTGTTAAAGTTTTTCTTCTGTTTCCCATTGTAGTTCACTTCTAATTTCAGTGCCTTGTGATCTAAAAGGTAGTCTGTATACTATCTATCCTCTTGATTTTATGGAGGTATGTTTTATGGGCCAACATGTGGTCTATCCTGGAAATTGACTCATGTACCTCGGAGAAGAACGTGTATACAGTTTTCTGGGGGTGGAGAGCCACTAGTCCACTTTCTTCCATTTCTCTTTTCAGAACTAGAATATTCTTGTTGGGTTTCAGCATGGTTGACCTATCATGGGTGACAGGGCAGTGTTGATTTCTTGATGTCTTCATCAGATTTGTCAACAATTGTATTAAATATTTTGCTGGCCCCTCATTGGGTGTATATATATTTAGGAGTGTGATTACTTCCTGTTGTACATATCTTTTGATTAGTATGAAATGTCCATCTTTGTCCATTATAACTTCTGTGTCTAAATTTTCTGTCATCTGATATTAATACAGCCACTCCAGTTTTTTACAGGCATTGTTTATTTGGATGTTTTTTCTCCAACCTTTGAGTCTGTTTATTCTGACTGTTCAGATGTGTTTCTTGTAGGCAGCAAAATATTGGATGCAGCTTTTGATCCATTTTCTACTCTAAGTCTCTTAACTGGTTCATTTTTAGACCATTGACGTTGGGATTTAGTGTCATTTTTTTTGTAGAGATTTGGTGTGTCTGTTGGTCTCTCTTGTCTTAAAGTAGATCTTTCAGTTTTTCTTTTTAGGCTGGTTGTAAGTCTGAAAAGTTTCTGAGCTGCTGTTTATCCATGAAGTGATGTATACTTCCTTCAAACCTGAACTGAGTCTGGCTGGGTGCATTATTCTAGGTGAAGCATTCATTTCATTGAGTTTTGTTGCTATATTCTTTTTTTTTTTTTTTTTTGGTTTTTGGTTTTTGGGCCACACCCGGCAGTGCTCAGGGGTTACTCCTGGCTGTCTGCTCAGAAATAGCTCCTGGCAGGCACAGGGACCATATGGGACACCGGGATTCGAACCAACCACCTTTGGTCCTGGATTGGCTACTTGCAAGGCAAACACCGCTGTGCTATCTCTCCGGGCCCAAGTTGTGTTACTATATCCTACCACTGCCTCTGGTCTTGAGGGTTTCTTGTGACAGGTCTGCTGTAAATCTTAAGGTTGCTACTTTGAATGTAATTTCTCTTTTTGATCTTGCTGCTTTCAGAATTCTATATCTATGGGATTCATCATTATGTCTCTTTTAGCTGGTGCTCTTCAGGCATGTAGTATTTGGTTGCATACAGTCTTTAGCTCTGGGAGTTTCTCTCAGTGATTTCCTAGACTGTTGACTTTTCCTTTTTCTTCCTGGGTTTCCAGGACTCCAATAATTCTTATGTTGTTTCTGTTGAGTTTATTAAAGACTTCTATTTTTATCTGTTCACATTCTTTAAGTACTTTTTCCATAGTCTGATCATTTATGTTAAGGCTCTTTTCTAATCTCTTCTGTTGTGTGGAGTTGTTATGCATCTTATCTTCCAGCTCACTGATTCTGTCCTTAGCTGCTATTACTCTGTTGGAGAGGTTTTGATTTTTGTTTTGTTTTCTTTAGTTTTTGGGTCACACCCTGCGAGGTGCATGGGGAGGAGGGCGGGCAGACATCTGGCCTTCGGTTCCCTCTTTGATTCTGGAGACCAGCTCTTGCCAGCTATGGGGTTTGGGAAGGCCCCATACCGGAGCCCTTCTCCCTGGCCTGGGGAGTGCTGGGAGGCTTGGCAGGCCCCCAGCTGTCCTTGTCTTTTTCCCCTGACTCCAGGCATTCCCTGGGTGCCAGCTCAGATGGCCCGAAGTGGGTTCAGGTGGACTCTTAGTGGTCCTCAGGCTTCCTCCCTACCTCTCCCTACACTAATGGAAATTCACTTTGGGAGGAGGGCGGGCCGTTTTAGTAGTGGTTTATGTTGGGACAGTCACTGGAATTTTTTCTCCTTGTTTTCCTATTGATAGTATTGTATGCATATATTTTATATATCCATAACATCCATCTTGTATTGTGACCTTGATACTGCCCTACAAATCTCATTTCTAATATTTTACTGCCTCAGTCCCAACCCTTATTTCCCCCATCTTCCCATGTAGGTGCAGCTCATGACATGAAGCTCACCACATAGAGTGATAAGTGCAGTTAGAGAAATGACTACACTGAAAACTATCATAACAATGTGAATGAATGAGGGAAAAAGAAAGCCTGTCTCAAGTACAGGTGTGGGTGGGGTGGGGAGTAGATAGATCTGGGAACTTGGTGGTGGGAATCCTGCACTGGTGAAGGGGGGTGTTCTTTACATGACTGTAATCATACAACTACAATTATATTTGTAATCACAGTGTTTGAATAAAGATAATTTATAAAAAAAAAAAAGGCAGTTGGGGTTTGTGTGCCCAGGTTAATACTGGAGAAGAGCTTGCCAGCCAGACCTTTTTTCCTTTGTCTTTTGGTCCTTAGTCTGACCCATAGAGGACAACTTGGAACTCATGATAGAGATTCAGTGTAGGAAGCAGGACTGGTTGGGAGAGAGAAAGGTCGGGATGTTCTCATATCCTTTTACATGAAAAACCAAGACATTGTTTTGGAGTTTAAGCTATACAAATGCTTATCATTTGACCAAAGCTCTATAGTCAAATTGGTCAAACAGCTTTTTTATGTTATGGCAAGCCTTTGGTTACTGATGTGCTCTATAAAAGGGCATTTGGACATCTGTGACTCTGATAACAAACAGGTGGATTTCCATATACTAATGGACCAGAAAGACAACAGAGCATGTTAGGACAGAGAAAGAAAGTGTTCTCCAAATAGGAAAATAGCTCTTTTCCTCTCAGGACAAAAACAGGATAAAGAACAGAAAATGACGGACAGAATCAGACTTTCCCAAATGTCAGATCTATTTAGGCTACTACTCTCCAAACTGCCAGGGAAAATTCAGAGTTGTTAGGCAAGAGCTGAAGATCCTCACTGTTAGCTGACTCAGAGGAGTTTGTGGTAAGAAAATGTATTCCTAGGATGTGTCAGAAAACAAAGATGCAGTTCGGGCTGTTCACATTTAAGTACAGAGACACTTGGGGAGGCCTGACTTATTCCCCTGCATGGAGACGTTTACTAAGCAGGGGCACCCATGTAAAGTCTTCCTTGCCCCTTTACTCCACAGATACATAGGACACAGGGTGCTATGGTGAATGTGGCTGTATCAGTTGTCATGCAGTGGTGAGAATGAGCTGCAACACATCTGTTGGAAGAACGCTGGTGCTCTGTAACCTCTTCAGGGAGAAGTGATTGTGCCAAAAATTTGGCAACACTCTCCAGTGCAAATGTGGGGTGGGGGAAAAGCTGGGATGTTTATTGTTATTAGTGGTAAAGTGGGACTTTTCCTCACAACTGCCACATCCAACTTTTGGTCTTCCCTCAACAACCTAGTTCTTATACTATGTTCCCACCTCCCCCAAATGTCAATCATATAGAAGAGAATAAAGAACTTAATTTCCCCTTTTTGGTGCTTGTACACTCAGCTTTGCTACTCGTGGGGTGGGACCCTCAGCTGTTGTGCCTTTTGAACACTCTGGCTATGCTTGCTGGAGGTCACTGTGTCACTCACACTCCTGCTGATGCTGCTCACATGTTTGTGATGTTGTTGGGATTCTCAGACTTTGAGTTGTGGTGCACACACATGACTTGCCACGTTTTGGAGATACACACTATTGTTGTGCTGAGACTGTGCTGGGTGGCACTGGGAGTCAAACTCATAGCCTCACTCCTTTGTCACTGGGGCATCCCTGCCACGCCCAGAATTGGTCAGATGTAGATACATGTAGATTCCCCTCACCTTGATGCAAATACTATGTTTTCACTTCACTCCCTTTGTCATCTAAATGAACATTCTATTTAGAAGCCAGTGGTGAATAAATGCAGGCGAGGCAGTGGTACATCACTTGGCCAGATAACTTCTAAATTCATTCTGTGAGTGGTTGCACTACTGCTGCCATGTGGCCTGGTGATTCCTGTGGGTATACACATGGACAATGTAAATATGTGCCACATAGAATCTGATATGTGAGTCTTGATTCACAACAGACATATAGCCAAAAGGGAGAAATGATCCAGATGTCCGTTGTCGGACAAAAGAGTAAACCAATGCGGCTTGGCCTTACTGTGGATAATGTCCACTGTAAACGTAATCAAGTGCGGACAGCGCAGTGGAAAATTGAAAGTAGTGTGCCAAGCGAAACAGGCCAGACCCGAAGCATTAAAGCACATAATCAAACCGGCAGGAAATGACTAGAATAAGCTACTCTGAGAACCAGCATTCAATCAGTAGTTGCCAGGGCTAAAGAGGAACATAGGAAGTCAGTAGAAAGCAGAGCGGACAGAACGCTCTGCAGTAGCTGTGGGGATGTTTGCATATGTGTGAATGTCCTGAAACATTGACAGAGAAGAGCACAGATAAGCCGAGAGAGAGAGAGAGAGAGAGAGAGAGAGAGAGAGAGAGAGAGAGAGAGAGAGAGAGAGAGAGAGAAGTAGAAACACAGTTGCTTTTATTACTATGCATCTCCTGAAGTCTGGTGGGGGGGGGGCGTTGAGAGAGAGAGAGAGCACCAACTACAGAACCAGGAGGGAGAAGAAGCCTGTAGCTCCAGGGCCAATCTGCTGAAGACTGTAGCTTCAGGGTTTGAGAGAGAGAACGAAAGAGAGAGAGGTGGAGGATATTGTATCTTGCCGATGCTACATATTAGGTCTGGCTGGCCAGCTCTTCTCCAGTATTAACCTGGGCACACAAACCCCAACTGCCTTTTTATAGTTGGTCAGTTGTCCACTACAGGTTGTCTCAGTCTAGGGTGCACGTCCAGTCAAATTGCTGCCATTAAAGGGGGTCGTCATTACCCCTTAAAGCACATTGACTAGTCCATTTAAATACATCAACAGAGGGGGAGAGCCAGGTGAATGAAGGCTGTTTTTCTTGAACTGAGGCACATTCCTGACAGCCATAGAAGAGTCTTTGGATTTTGCTCCCTTTTTTTTTGGGGGGGGGCACACCCGGCGGTGCTCAGGGGTTACTCCTGGCTGTCTGCTCAGAAATAGCTCCTGGCAGGCACGGGGGACCCTATGGGACACCGGGATTCGAACCAACCACCTTTGGTCCTGGATCGGCTGCTTGCAAGGCAAACACCGCTGTGCTATCTCTCCGGGCCCAAATGTTTGGTTTTTTAATGTATCCCATTTGTGGCCACAGATTTACCTTTCTCCTGACATAACAAGTAGCTCAATATCAAACGGGTTGCTTTCTGTAAACAAATGAGATTGATGGGTGGGAAGTCATCCAAGAGTAAAGTAAGGGTTCATAGGAAAATCTACTTACTTTCCAAATTTTACTGGCGCTAATTTACAGGGAATAACACACATGTGGATTTTTGAGCGTTAGTTGTGCAATCCCTGAAGAGAAAAATTCTAGTTAATGATTTCTACTGACAGAGATTTACTTCTGATGTCCGTGTTTCATGGGTTTACATATATTATCTCAAGCTCTTATAAGGAATGCACCAGGTAAAAATATTAGTACCCACATTTTCTAGAAGAGAAACAGTCCAGAGAAACTAATTTACCTAAGGCTGTAGAGATGTTTGTTATTAACAGAACCAAAGCTGAACCACGTAGACCTGGTTACCTACCACATGGCATAGTCTTATTTATTCAGTCATTGATCTATTCAGTTGTACTGTATTGTATAAGGAAATGCCTTGATTGTGGGATAAAATCTGTGGATAATTTTTTTTTTAATTTTAAGAAATAATAGGCTAGAGGTTATTGTCTAGATTTTAAACAGTTTGGATGGCAAAGTATAAAAAAATCAAAGATTTCTGGTCAACAGGCTGCCAGAGTATCTCAGCTGGGTCTCTAAGTTGCAGTTCTGACATCTCTCTCTCTTTTAATATTATAATAATTTTTTTCTTTTTATGTATTTATATTATAATAATTTTTATTTTTTAATCATAATTTTTATTTTGACTAAAGTGGATTACATATCTTTCACAGTAATATTTTAGGTACATATTAACATTGCATCAAGGGATTCCCATTACCAAAGTTGTCCTCCCTCTACCCCCATTCCCAGCATGCATTCCATATCCCTCTCCCTTACCCCCCAGGCTGCTAGGATAAGTGGCCTCCTCTGTGTCTAGCTTGTTGTAGATTGGGTATTGATTCTTTTGTCGTTGGTTTTGGTGATTAAATTCGATCATTTTTTTTTTGGTTTTTCAGGCCACACCCTTTTGATGCTCAGGGGTTACTCCTGGCTAGGCGCTCAGAAATTGCCCCTGGCTTGAGGGGATCATATGGGACGCCAGGGGATCAAAACACCGTGGTCCTTCCTTGTCTATCACTTGCAAGGCAGACACCTTACCTCTAGCGCCACCTCGCCGGCCCCAAGTTCAATCATTTTTATTACTACTTAGTGATCATACAACTGTTTGGTCTTGGTACCTACCCTCCATTATTTCTCTCTCAATTTGAGAGGCGGAGCAAGATGTTTCAAGTTTTGTGGTTCTGTTTGAAGAAAAGAAAAGCAATAAAATGGGGTAAAAATCAAACAAGCCGAAAATGGGTGGAGTCCTTAGAGGCTCTCAACATCAGTTTGAGGGAAGAAAGGGAAATGAGCACTACAGCATTAAAGACAAGCACCACATAATAACCATGTCCTGAAGTAAAAACAAAACAGTGCAAAAAAATGAAAATAACAACAACAACAATAATAATAAATCCAAACCCCAAAAAAGAAGTAAGTAAACAAATAAAAATATTTTGTGCTGCTTTTTTTTTTCCCATACCGCAAAGGCACAGAAAATATTGGGGAAATTAGTGAGGAAAATTCCTTGGCCTAAGAGATACAGGTCCTTGAAGTATACTGTCATGGGAATAACTACACACTCCTTGCATGTTCATTTATTCTCCCTTGGTCCTTTTGTGGTGGATGGAAGACATCTGCTTCATCATGGGTGATAAAATCAGGCCTCTATATCTAGAAATCTTGGTATCTGCACAGGTCAAGGAATGGAACTTATGAAGAAGTCTTTCTTTATGGTTCTACACGTTCTGTTCCTTCACTGTCATTTTAATCAGTCTTCTGTAGTTGGTGGTCTTGGTCATTGTGCTGATCCTAGGATGAAGCCTGGGGTAGAGTTTTTCGTTATGTTTCCAGAAGACCCGTTCAATTGCAGTTGTCTCAGTCAGACCTCTAAAATTAGAGATCTTGGTTGTTGTATAGATCATAGGCTGAACCCTAGACGAGGGCTTTTTTATTGGTCCCAGAATACGTTCTGCCCAGTCATGTTATCACAGTCAGTCATCTGTAGATAACGATCTTGGCTTTTGCACGGATCAAAGAATGACAGGTCTTCTGATTTTGTCTTATCGTTAGATGGTGAGGTAAGACAACCTGCACTTAGATCAAGTTGTTGCCATTTCCTCATTGTCAGGATATCATATAAAAACTGGCACATGTTGGTGCCAGAGCAGTATCAAGAATGTCCCAGAGGGGGTTTGGTTTCTGGAGCTGTTGTGGAGAACTGTGTCATTTCTATGTCTGGGATTCAGGGTTCAAGGTTGGAAGGTCGTTGTCTAATCACCTAGAGTCTAAGTTGGGTCCACATGACATACGCTCAAGGTGAAAGATACCCCTGGATTGTAAAAATGTATAAGTTCTTGTTCCTAGTAGATAAGAGCTTGTTTTCATACCTAAAATTTCCACTTTCTTTAGTATGCCTTTGCAGGAAGAAATAGTGCTACCTTATATTGCTGGTGCATTTGGGGGTGGGAAGAGAAGAAAACAGAAACAAGACAAAGGATAAAAAAATATATATACTCACATATATACATATAAAGAAAAAAGAATTTTTAAAATGAATTTAAAAAGTAATTAAAGGAACAAAGTGATATAGGAGACTACCTTACATTTGAGGAAAAGCAGGTTAAGAAATAGTATTATATAGGTCTTAAGCTTATGAAGGAAGTATAGACTTTCCCCATTGTCTTTAGAGATTTTCTTTTGGGGTGTGGGATCCAGGGTGCATTTTTATCACACATCCTGGTCTTTTTGAGATTGAGAAAAGATTTGTGGCAGAGGTGTCTTGGTGGGGATCCTTTTGGAGCTGAGTCCAATATCAAACAACAGCCCATGTTAGGGAGCGGTGAGAAGGAGGGCCACACAGCATGAGTCAGCAGGGGTGTTGTTTGTAGTTTCTTGCCGTGGATAAGGTATGGGTCTGAGTGGGTGTCCCTTGATGAGGTATGGGTCTGAGTAGGTGTCCCTTCGCTTGGGTGCTGGGTAATGGCTTATTGAGGTAGGAGGTCAATCTTGATGTCTAATAGGTTAAGAAATGAAGGTAAAGAGTTTTAATAAGGTGGGAAATTGGGTTGGGATTGGGGGTGTGAAGGGATAGTCGGATTTCTAAAGGGGGGAGTTATAACTGCCTCTGCTCCTGCCCTTTACTGGGAGAGAATTCCGGCCAGCAGCTTTCTCTCAACCGGGACAGAAGGCAGAAAGCAGCTACAAATAATTCGCGAGTGTTAAGCTCTTTTGTGAACACCTAAAAAATTAAGCTGCAGAAGTTAGTAAAATGCTCAAGGTGCATTCCAGTCAAGAGGTTTATTGAGGGGAGAACAGGGTTTTTATGCCCTGCTTCAGTGGGAGGAGTAGTAACATAGGATTGAAACATAGACCAATCAGATTTGTACAAGTACAACAATTTTAACCAATGGGAGCATAAACACATTTTGATGGCGGGAAGGATAAAGAGGAACCTGGCAGGATGGGGGGAGGGGAAGCAAATCCTTAAACAAATAGCTAATTGATATTTACGCAAATACAATTTTTGTTTAGCCTATTTTCCATTTAAATCTTTCTTTTGTGCAAGCAATAAGGATCATAATTTAAACTTTACAAAAACCTATCTATAACTACATGCTTGAGAGCAGTTACAAAAACAGGTTCCATGGAAAGGTTAAGGAATCTGGTTAAGCCAGATTCTGTGTGCTGGGCTAAATTTATTTGCAGAGTTTTCTTTTGGCTCGGGGCTATGCAAACTTTGTGGCTTGAATCAGGCAGGCGGTGGAAAATTCATCCAGAGTTCTTTTGTGGGGTGCGCGGTCTCCCACAGGGAGTGGATTAGTATATGGGAGGGGCAATATACACTATAGGCATGGGTTATTTACAATTTAGGTTTGGCTCTCATGGAGGAGTCCTCTCTCTATGTGCTCATGCCCACATAGAAACATACAATACTTAGCTTAGGTAAAGCTTAAGAAAAAGAGAAGGGGAGAGCAAGAAATAAGAGAACAAAAAATAGGTAAATGTAGTACAAGTAAGGTAAAGAAACTAATATATCAACTAAGAAAGATTGGGCCAGTGTGTCAAAGTTGGGAAATTTTCTCAATTTCTAGGTATTTGTTAGTGATGGGGTTGGGCCTCCCTGGAAGAGGGTTTCAGGATTAGGTGATGACTGGAGCAATTTTGGATACACATAGGTTTCGCATCTTAGTACTAAACAATGTGGTAGTGAGGTCTATCTATATAGGTGGTTACCCTTTATAGTATTGTCCGCAGTACCTTATGCATCGAATTTCCTTTCCTAAAGAGGAAGTAACAGTGTGGTTTTTATTTGACATGGATTGAATTGATGATAAAGAGGAGGAAAAGGTAGAAGAAGAAAAGGGAGAAAGAAAGAAAGAAAGAAGTAGTGAGAAGAGAGAAGAAAAGAGAAAGGGAATGTTAGTTTGCTTAACTCTCTGGCTTCCTAGACTAAGTCAAATCCTGTTAAATTCCTTCTTAATTTTACTAATAACAGATAGTTTCTTTCCTTATAATTACTAAAAATAAATTGCATGGTAATACTGTTGAAATTAAATACTTCAGCTTTTTTGTATCTGAAGGTCTATTGATAATTTAACTGTTAAAAGAGCATTCTTAGAGCCAGATAAATAGCACAGCAGTAGGAGGTTTGCTTTGCACATGGTCAACCCAGACTGGATGAAGGGTGGTTTAAATCCCTGCATCCCATACAGTCCCCTTAGCTTGCTAGGGCAATTTCTGAGTGCAAAGCCAGGAGTAACCCTTGAGCGCTGCAAAAACAAAACAAAACAAAACAAACAAACAAAAGAGCATGCTTTGAGTTTTAATAAAATGTACCCAAAGCCTAGGAATGCACTTACTTTTACATCAATCACTTCAGTTTAATCTAAAGAATACAAAAATGACTGAATTTAGTGGACCCACAACTAATATTATCATTATTGCCATGGTGGCAAACTCTGATGTTTTCTAATTTATTTTCAGCATTGCAAAAAGCGAGCCTTATGCATTTCATTTATTTCTTTTTTCTTTCTACATTATTAGGCTATTGAGGTATGCCCCTTCTTCCTTCCTGATGTGTACCTGCAAAGCTATACATTTTCCTCTCAGGACCGCTTTTGCTGTGTCCATAGATTCTGATAGTTTGCATCTTCATTGTCATTTGTTTCAAGAAAAGTTTTGATTTCCTCTTTAATTTTATTTTGGACCCACTGGTTGTTCAGTACTAGGCTGCTTAATTTCCAGGTGTTAAAGTTTTTCTTCTGTGTCCCTTTATAGTTCACATCTAATTTCAGAGCCTTGTGGTTAGCAAAGGTAGCCTGCAAAATTTCTATCCTTTTGATTTTATGTAGGTATGTTTTATATGCCAGGCATCCTGGAGAATGATCCATGTACATTGGAGAAGAATGTGTGTATCCAAGTTTCTGGGGATGAAGTGTCCTATATATATCTACTAGGTCTTTTTCTTCCATTTCTCTTTTCAAAGCTAGTGTATTTTGTTGGGTTTCAGTCTCGACCTATCAAGTGTTGACAGGGCCGTGTTGAGGTCTTCCACAATTATTGTATTATTACTGATATCCTCTTTCAAATTTGTATATAATTGTATAATATATTTTGCTGGTCTCTCATTGGGTGCGTATATGTTTAGTAGTGTGATTTCTTCCTGTTGCACATACCTCTTGATTAGTACAAAGTATCCATCTTTGTCCCTTACAACTTTTCTGAGTCTAAAGTTTGTGTCGTCTGATATTAATATAGCCACTCCAGCATTTTTAAGGGTGTTGTTTGCTTGGATAATTTTCCTCCAGCCTTTGATTTTGAGTCTATGTTTGTTCTGACTATTTAGGTGTGTTTCTTGTAGACAGCAGAAGGTTGGGTTCAGTTTTCTGATCCATTTCACCACTCTGTGTCTCTTAACTGATGTATTTAGGCCATTGACATTGAGGGAAATGATAGCCATGGGGTTTGGTGTTATCCTTGTGTATAAGTTTGGTGTTTCTGTTGGTCTGTCTTGTCTTAAAGTAAACCTTTCAGCTTTTTTTAAGGCTGGTCTTGCATTTGTAAAGTTTCTGAGCTCTTGCTTATCTGTGAAGCTATGAATTCTTCCTTAAAACCTGAACATGAGTTGGGTGGGGTAAAGTATTCTAGGTGAAGCATCCATTTCGTTCAGTCTTGTCACGGTATCCCACCACTGTCTTCTTGCCTTAAGAGTTTCTTGTGACATGCCTGCTGGTGATGGGAGGGGTGTTCTTTACATGACAGAAACCCAACCACAATCATGTTTGTAATCAAGGTGTTTAAATAAAATATTATTTAAAAAATAAAAATAAATAAAAATAAATCTTAAGGATGATCCTTAGAAGACAATTTCCCTTTTTGATCTTGCAGCTTTCAGTATTCTGTCTCTATCTGTGGGATTTGTTATTGTGATTAGGATGTGTCTTGGGGTGCTTTTTCTGGGGTCTCTTCTAGCTGGTACTCTTCGGGCATACAGGATATAGATCATGCCATATTTAGCTCTGGAAGTTTCTCTAATGATGTCCTTGACTATTGATTCTTCATGGAGATTTTCTTCCTCAGTCTCTGTGACTCCAATGACTCTTATTTTGTTTCTGTTGAATTTGTCAAAGATTTCTGTTTTCATCTGTTCACATTCCTTGAGTATTTTTTCCAGTGTTTAATCATTTGCTTTAAGGTTCTTTTCCAATTTCTTCTGCTGTATTGAGTTGTTCTGCATCTCATCTTCAAGAACACTGATTCTGTCCTTGGCAGCTGTTACTCTGTTTGTGAAGCTTTGCATTGAGTTTTTTTTTTTTTATTTCATATACTGAGTTTTTCAGTCCTAGTATTTCAGTTTGGAGTTTTCTGATTGTGTTCTCTTCAGATTGATCAATTCTTTCTTTGAGTTCTATGAACATTCTCCATATTAGTACTCTAAACATTTTGTCTGACATGTTATCTATATGATCGGTATTCTCTGGGACATCAGAGCTGCCATCTTCATTCTCTATGCATGCTGTAGTCTGGCATTGTTTCGCCATTGACACGGTTGTAAAGTGACTTTTGCTACGTGTTGTGGTGGGGTTCGTGGGTTGGGAGATGTGCAGGCTGCAGAGTGAAGTGGAGTGGACATGCTCCTCCCTGGTTGGTGAAAAATGATGGGATCAAGTTGATATAGGATCCTGGGGACTCTCTGAGCTGTCTCCGCATGGATCAGAAAGTCAAAAATGGAGTGGAGCAGGGCTTTATTAAGGCAACAGCAGGAGATGGGACCACCTTTGGGCTGGACAGCCTACCTGGTCGGTGAAAAATGAGGGAATCAAGTTGATATAGGATCCTGGGGACTCTCTGAGCTGTCTCCAGCAGGGATTAGAAAACCCATGCATTTAATTTATAAGCATGTTAAGAAAATAATTTGGAGAAGCCAGAGAGATAGCATGAAGGTAGTGAGTTTGCCGTGCATGCAGAAGGACTATGGTTCAAATCTCGGCATTCCATATGGTTCCCTGAGCCTGTCATGAGCGATTTCTGAGCATAGAGCCAAGATGTGACCCAAAAAATATTTGAAAGAAAGAAAGAAAGAAAGAAAGAAAGAAAGAAAGAAAGAAAGAAAGAAAGAAAGAAAGAGAAAGAAAGAAAAAGAAAGAAAGAAAATAATTTGGCCTGAGACCCACATAAAAAATGTAGAGTTATCCTAATGTTAGTTTTCAGTGGATATGTCCTCTTATTACACACATTTCTAGTTAAATAGCATGATTAGGGACCAGCGTGGTGGCGCAGATTGGTAAGGTCTATGCCTTGCCAGCACTAGCCAAGGATGGACTGCGGTTTGATTTCCCATACCTAATATTGTCCCCCAAGCAAGGAAGATTTCTGAGCACATAGCCAGGAGTAACCCCTGAGTGTCACCAGGTGTGGCCCCCAAAAAACAAAAATATAAATAAATAGCATGGTTAATCCATACTGTCATCTTATTTATTTTTTAGGTTTTAGGGCCACATCCGATGGCAATCATGGGTTACTTCTGGCTCTGCACTCAAAAATCACTCCTGGCAGGCTCAGGGACCATATGGAATGTCAGGGATCAACCCCAGATTGGTCCTGGGTCAACTGCTTGCAAGGTAAACACCCTACCACTATGCTGTTGCTTTGGCCCTCATTTCATCTTTAGAGATCATCTTTTTTTTTTTTCATGTTCTGGATATAGACATGGCATAGAAATCTCCTGTTTTTAAGTTATACTTTATTTTTTCCAGCATATTACCTCTTAGGACTCTTCTCACTGTCCCTCTCTTACTCACCACACAAGCACCATAATCTATTCAGAAAAATCAATTATAAAATAATGGAGTTGGGGGTTGGAGAAAGAGGACTGCTGGTAGGGCACTTGTCTTGTTTGTGGCCAATCCAAGATTTAATCACTGCCATCTCATATGATCCCCTGAGCACCACCAAGAGTAATTCCTGAGTACAGAACCAGGAGTAACTGGAGGATTGTGGGTGTGGCCTAAAAACAAAAGATTAAAAAATAATGAGGTTGGTTGAATATGATGGAATTCATAGTCAAAGACAAAAAATTCCTGCAAACAACTGTGTCTGTCCCTCACCGTCAGACTCATTTCACTCAGCATGATAGTCTACATTTCTAAGCAAATATAATGACTTCTTTTTCCTAATGACTGCACAGTATTTATTGGTGTAGGTTCTTGGGCACTTGTTTTTTTCTTCTCTGTATTCGGGCTATTGTGAATAGTGCTACAGTGAATCTAGGATGCAGGTGCCTTTTCTATATTGTGTTTTGGGGTTCCTAGTGTATATTACCATATTAAGGTAATATATATGGGAATATATATATGCATATATGGGAATGCAATTTCTATTTTTTGATGAATGTCCATATTGTTTTCCAAAAAGGCTAGACCAGTCTACATTTCTACCATCAGTGAAGAAGAATTCCTTTATCCCCATGCCTGTGCCAGCACTGGTTCTAATTTATTTACTTATCTATATAGTTATTTAAATGTGTAGGGTAAAAATGGGTAGGAGGCAGGTCAAAGTTTGCTGAGAAGGGGCTTTGAAACACAGCAAATATTTCTGCTCTCCTGTGTTCTGGGCTTTGATCCTCCCTACCCATCATCCCTGGGGCACTTCTTCAGAGGTGAGTTGTCCAGCCAACTTCTAACCAATGAACCAAACAATAACAAGTAGGAAAAAAACACACACTACAAACATGACAATGGGGGAAAATGTAGGCCAACACCATGCATGGAGAATAATGATGGAAGCTCTGATGTCCTAAAAAGTGCCAACCACCTAGATAACCTCTCAGATAAGAAGTTTAGAGAAGAAATATGGAGGATATGCATAGAATTCAAAGAAAGCATAGATCAAACTGAACAGACCACAAAGACAGAAATAAGAAATCCACAAACTGAAATAAGAGGACTAAAAGACTTGGAAGATAAAATAAAAAACACACAATGAGAAGACTGCAACAGAGTAAAAGCAGCTGCGGACAGAATCTGTGAGCTAGAAGGTGAGATTGCAGAACAACTCCATAGAGCAAAAGAGATTGGAATAGAACCTCAAATCAAATTATCAGTCAATGGAAAAATTCTCAAAGAATGTAAACAGGGGCCGGTGAGGTGGCACTAAAGGTAAGGTGTCTGCCTTGCAAGTGCTAGCTAAGGAAGGACCGCTGTTCCACGGCATCCCATATGGTCCCCCCAAGCCAGGGGCAATTTCTGAGCGCTTAGCTAGGAGTAACCTCTGAACATCAAATGGGTATGGCCCCAAAAAAACAAAACAACAACAAAAAAAGAATGTAAACAAATGAAAATGAAAGTCTGTGCTTAACTCAACAGAAACAACATATTGGAGTCCCAAAGACCCAGAAAGAAAATCCCTAGGAAGAATCAAAAGTCAAGGACATCAATGCAGAGAAACTCCTAGAGCTAAAGACTGCATGCAACCAAATCCTGCATGCCCAAAGAGTACCAACTAAAAGAGACCTGAAGAAAAGGAATCAAGACACATTCTAGTCATAATGACAGATCTCACAGACAGGAACAGAATACTGAAAGCAGCAAAATCAAAAAGGAAAATTACATTTAAAAGAGCAACCCTAAGATTTACAGCTGACCTGTCACAAGAAACCCTCAAGGCCAGATGGCAGTGGTGGGATATAGTGACAAAAATAAATGAAATGAATACTTCACCTAGAATACTGTATCCAGCCAATCTGGGACTCTCTCCAAGCTGTGCTCAGGTGAGCACAGGGGCCAATAGACTGGCAGTTTAATACCAGGACTCAAGGGCATGCTACTGCTTGGCTCCTGCAATGCTAGGAATGCTCAGGGAACCACGTGACACTGGGGATGGATCCTGAGTGAACCACATGGAAGGATGCACCTTAAGCCCTGCACTATCTTTCTGGCCCAAGGAGAGCACAGTAGAGCAGAAAAGGCAGTTGCACTATTGAGAATTTATGTTATCACCTTGGAAAACCAATATTTCCAGCTCACCTCAGTTCAGACCTTTTGATTTGAGACTTGAAAATCCAGAGTTGCTCTAGGGAAAAAACAAGAGACTATTCTTCTCTCTAATGTGCTGAGATGGTCCCTGACTGCCTAATACCCATTTTCCGAAAGAATTTCTGCCTGAAGCAACTTTTGTTGGGCTGTTCATATTTAATTCCTTTACTAGGTAGTTCTTTGATAAAGGAGATAAAACACCTTGTAAAATTGATTATATGTTTCTTCTTTGAAAGGGTTTGGATCTCAACTGCTGATGTTTAGGCTTATTAAGGCTCTACATACAAGAATCTCTTCTGGGTGGTGCTTACAGATATATGGGATATGAGATATCTACCCAGGGTCCACTGTAAGCAGGGAAATGCCTTAACCCCTGCACTACCTTTTCCCCAGATATATACTTTTGTATGTATTCAATACTTTTGTATCATTTTATTTTATTTACTTATTTATTTTATTTATTATATCTTTATTTAAACACCAAGATTACAAATATGACTGTAGTTGGGTTTCAGTCACAAAAAGAACAACCCCTTCACCAGTGCAACATTCCCACCATCAATGCCCACCATCTCCCTCCACCTACTCGCTCGGCCTGTATTTGAGGCATGCATTCTACTTCTCTCACTCATTAACATTGTCATGGTAGTTGTTAGTGTATCATTTCGCTAACTACACTTACCCCTCTTTGAGGTGAGCTTCATATCATGAGCTGGTCATTTCGGCTCTCATCTCTGAGCATTATTACAATAATGTCTTTTTTTAAATCCATAGATAAGTGAGACTATTCTGTGTCTCTCAACTTCTGACTTATTTCACTCAGCACAATAGTTAATGTTCATCCATGTAAAGGAAAATTTCATGACTTCATCTCTCCTGATGGCTGCATAATATTCCATTGTGTATATGTACCACAGTTTCTTTAGCCGTTCATCTATTGAAGGGCATCTTGGTGTTTCCAGAGGCTGGCTATTGTAAATAGAGCTGCAATGAGTAAAGGTGTGAGGAATTAATTTTTGTATTGTATTTTTGTGTTCCTAGGGTATCTTCCTAGGAGTGGTATAGCTGTATTATATGAAAGCGCAATTTACAGTTGCTACACCTGGGGTCAGCTACACCACAGCATCTTGGAGACATGTCTAGGTCTGTCTCACGTTTCTTAGTCTTTGTCTTTACTGTTTTTCATGTTGGGTTGTAGAGGATCCAGGTATCTTATCCAAGTACAAACTCAAAATAAAACAAAAGCATTCCTAGAAGTGAGAATACCCCTGAAATTCTTCTACTGATGTATGTGACATACACTTCAGGGCATGTGTCAGCACAAGGACCAAGTGTGACTTAGCTCAAGACTTACAGAAATATTTGACTGCTGAAGGAGGTAATGAGTTCATGTGGGTGGGTGGGCAACCAATAATGCTGGCTACAGAAAGAAAATAGAGGAGAGGTGATGGAGGAATTAGAGGAGGATGGCAAAAATGGGCAGGAGATAGAGACAAACAGTTAAGTTTTGTCTTAGGTTGAAATGCTGCTGCTTCTCCTGTTCTCATTGTTATTTGAAAGGCCTGTCAGTGATTAAAATAAGCTTTTTTTTTTTGGCTTTTGGGCCTCATCCAGTGGTCCCCAGGGGTTACTTCTGGCACTGCACTTAGAAATTACTCCTGGCAGGTTCTGAAGACCATATGGGATGTTATATGGGATGTTGGGAATTGAAATCAGGTCAGCCACGTGCAAGGCAAACATCCTACCCCCTGTAATATCATCTGCAAGCTAAAATGAGCTCTTTTTTTCTGTTTGTTTTTGGGATTACTCCTAGATCTGTGCTGAGAAATAAATCCTGGCAGGCTCAGGTAACAATATGTGATGTTGGAGATTGAACTCAGGTTGGCTCCATGCAAGGCAAACACCCTATCCACTGTGTTATCTCTCAAAATGAGAGATAGCCACCCCAAGTGAGCTATTTTTAACAACATATTTTTAAAATGTTTTTATTTTAATGAGGTGGTATTTGGACTATTGGGAAAATACTATTTTCCTTTTCATGAAAGATATATGATGAATAAAACAATGGTTACTTTATTATTGTTTATGTCTTGTTAATGGTAATCTGTTAGTGGAGCCTATGGTTCCAAAATGAGGCTCTGGCGAGATGCAGGCCTGGAAGCAAATGTCAACACAGGAAATAATCCACACAGTGAAGAGGTACAAGAAGGGGTTCAGAAAATCCAGTGCTTAAGCAAGAAATTTAATCACCCAAGCTTTTTGCTCCTATGATAGAATACAGCTCAATAAAAGAAGACCAAAGAATGAGCCTCTGCCTTCTTCAGACCCCTGTTTTTATTGACAAGAATCAGGTCCCACCCTAAGGTGGGAGAAGAATTCCAAGTAGGGAATAATCCAATATACCATTGCCAAATGACAAATATTAATTAGGGTAGGATCAGTAACCCAACATCTCCCCATAATTGACTTATAGAAAACCTAAATAATTCACATTCCATGATCCTAAGATTATGGCATGTCACAGCATTAACATAATAGGAATCATAATATTTTAGAGGAAGTCAGTCAGAAGACCTGCAAGGATGTTTATAAACATTAGCATGGATAGCTGGTCAAAAATTCCTGAGGAAATATTACCAGAAGGCCCACTGACAAGTCTTTTTCCTCAGGTGTTGATGGCTGGAAGATTCCTGAGAGGTCTCTCATCAATAGACCCACTGAGTCTTCTCTCAATGTGGATAATTAAATGAGATGTTCTGTTACTGAAACTGGCATTCTGCTTCATTTTCTACATTTAATTGATATAGATAGATAGATACATATACTCCTTTCTGCTGTCTATATAGTAAAAACCTTTCTCATCTTAACATAAGGATATTTACAGGCAATATAGTCCTGATTAAATTTATCTTTACCTGGAATACTCAGCATCAGAAAAAAAAGGCAACTTCTCTCCTTGTCTTTGAACAGCATAGCAGGATTGCTTTGCTTCAGGGACTTCCCCAATCACTTTGAATACCCACTAACTAATCTACACTCCAAAAAGGTTTGGCCAGAAAAGCACTGGACTATTGAATTTACTAAGTATAATTTTGTACCTCTTTCATATAGTCTATCTCTTTCGAAACCAGACTATAGGAAGTTAGTTTTAGCCCCTATGCTAGAAACCTGCTCCCGTAGGTAAAGAAGTTTTGTTACAGGAAACCTGGCTTCTTGATAACTCTTAGTATGCCACCTAGGGCCAGGCCAAAAAGGAACTACTTTGAAATGTGAAAGCTTGCCTTCCTTTTATCCTCTGTGCTCCTTACTGAACTATCTTCTATTATAAGGTTACAAATCGCCTAGAGCCATGTGTATTGTTTTAAAGATCAAATAATATACACCGATAAGTTTCTGTACTTTGTAAAAAAAACAAAATGTGAGCATTCCTCTCATAATATGACTATTCCTTTACCCCTTTAAATCCTCCTAGCTTGAAGATTAAAGTTGTAATCTGCTTGCCAAAATGTGTTTCCCCATACATTGTGCAATCCACTCTCCCTGAAGCGGATTCATTGAAGTCCAGATGGTGCTGCTGGACAAAAGCTGCTGGCAGCAATGGCATATGCTTCTAAAGGTAATGTTTTGTATAGGTGTAGCAAAAGTTGGAAAAGCATAATAAAATACTTTTGACCTAAAAATAAAGTATCCCTACCCACAAAGCATTCTACCTTAGTACCATCTGCAAGTTCCAGGCACAGTAATTTGTCTAACCCCCATAGGCTTTCTTCAAGGTCCCAGGAAAGGTTCTCCTTATACAGAGCTTAAAGTAACCTTGAGCCTCTCATTCTCTGTAGGAGTGTCCTGTTAGAAGGGGCTCTATCCCAACACTCTTCAGGGTTGGGATAGACTCCAATTTCCAGAACTTGTATAGATAGAGAGAGAAGAAATCAGATTGACACTAGTGGATGCAGATCCAGGGTCTGTACCGGTAGATGGTCAATTCCTAGAGTAGGTGCAAAGAACCATATTGATCCCAAGGTTAAGTCACCAAGTCAAGTCACCAAGGCAAAAAAATGTTCCGAGTGCAATGTCCCTTGTAGTAGGAAATTATTGAGTCTTTATCCCTAATAGATAATAACTCCTCTTAGTTTCTAATATTTTCCAATTTTAATGCACCTATGCAAAAGAAAGAGTACTATAGGATGTTATTGCTGCCCATGGGAAAGACAATAAACCAACAGATCCTATCCTGGTTCTATCAAAAGCACAAAAAAAATTCATGGGGTGGGGCCGGAGAGATAGCATGGAGGTAAGGCGTTTGCCTCTCATGCAGGAGGTCATTGGTTCAAATCCCGGAGTCCCATATGGTCCCCCGTGCCTGCCAGGAGCAATTTCTGAGCCTGGAGCCAGAAATAACCCCTGAGCACTGCCGGGTGTGACCCAAAAACCACAAAAAAAAAAAAAAAAAAAAACTTCATGGGTACTAACTCCACTCTTTTCTAAGAATTTCTACTAGCATATCTAAATAAAAAGGGAGGGAAAGCATAATGAACCATAGAGTATATACATGTTAAAGAAAAACATAAGAAGTGTACAAAGAGGTTAAACTTTAGAACAGCTCTTTTCTTCCTGGGAGCTGGAAGGTTCTGCCAGCATGGGGTTTGGCAGCTCTCTGCCATGTCAAAAAAAAAAAAAAAAAAAAAGAAAGGAAGGAAAAAGGAGGAAAGAAAGAAAGAAAGAAAGAAAGAAAGAAAGAAAGAAAGAAAGAAAGAAAGAAAGAAAGAAAGAAAGAAAGAAAGAAAGAAAGAAAGAAAGAAAGAAAGAAAGAAAAAGAAAGAAGAAAGAAAGAAAGAAAGAAAGAAAGAAAGAAAGAAAGAAAGAAAGAAAGAAAGAAAGAAAGAAAGAAAGAAAGAAAGAAAGAAAGAAAGAAAGAAAAAGAAAGAAGAAGGGGCCGGGCGGTGGCGCTAAAGGTAAGGTGCCTGCCTTGCCAGCGCTAGCCTTGGACGGACCGCGGTTCGATCCCCCGGCGTCCCATATGGTCCCCCAAGCCAGGAGCAACTTCTGAGCGCATAGCCAGGAGTAACCCCTGAGCGTTACCGGGTGTGGCCCAAAAACCAAAAAAAAAAAAAAAAAAGAAGAAGAAAGAAGAAAGAAGAAAGAAAGAAAGAAAAAGAAAGAAAGAAAGAAAGAAAGAAGAAAGAAAGAAAAAGAAAGAAAGGAAGAAAGAAAGAAAGAAAGAAAGAAAGAGAAAGAAAGAAAGAAAGAAAGGAAGGAAGGAAGGAAAGAAGGAAGGAAGGAAGGAAGAAAGAAAGAAAGAAAGAAAGAAAGAAAGAAAGAAAGAAAGAAAGAAAGAAAGAAAGAAAGAAAGAAAGAAAGAAAGAAAGAAAGAAAGAAAGAAAGAAAGAAAGAAAGAAAGAAAGAAAGGAAGGAAGGAAGAAAGGAAGAAAGGAAGGAAGGAAGGAAGGAAGGAAGGAAGGAAGGAAGGAAGGAAGGAAGGAAGAATAAAAGGAAAGTGGGAGAAAAGAAAGTAAAGAAGTAAGAAAAACTAACTTACATTGTACTTAAAATAGTTCCAGAATATGTGCTCACTTATTCTAGCTATAATGGTCATTGTCAAAATTGTGTACAAATAATGTACACATTATAAATTGTGTTTTAGTAATGTATCTCACTTGCTTTTATGATGGTATTAGGAGACTTTAATGGAGTTTCTAGGAACATTTAGTTGATGCCAAAAGCTACGAGAATCTTCCATAGAAGATGCAGCATTTTGTATGTCTTCAGACATACTTCCCATATTCAGTGACATCCTCACATATGCATTGCTTAATGACTTCTTTTCAGCAAGCCCAGAGTCCACAGAGACTCTAGGTTGTAAGAGCTGACTCTCTGGAGTATTTTTCTATTGGTGAGCTGCTAACAATTTGGTACCAAAACCAAATTTCTATGTGCTTTAAATAGTGATTTTTATAGATTATATAAGATATAATATGGCTGGGGCCGGAGAGATAGCATGGAGGTAGCGCATTTGCCTTGCATGCAGAAGGATGGTGGATTGAATCCCGGCATCCCATATGGTCCCCCGAGCTAGCCAAGAGCGATTTCTGCGCTTAGAGCCAGGAGTTACCCCTGAGGGCGCCGGGTATGATCCAAAATCAAAAAAAATATATATATATATACTATGGTCTGCTATATGCTATAGTTGTATCTTAACAACTACAAAAAAGGCAGAGTCAATGTTTGACTCTATAGTTGAAAAGTGTTTTTATACCATTCTTCCCATTTATTCTTTCAGAGTTCTTTTTTTTGGTTTTTGGTTTTTGGATCACACCTGGCAGTGCTCAGGGGTTACTCCTGGCTCTACACTCAGAAATCTCTCCTGACAGGCTCAGGGGACCATATGTGATGCTGGGATTCGAACCACTATTCTTCTGCGTGCAAGGCAAACGTTTAACCTCCATGCTATATCTCTGGCCCCTCTTTCAGATTTCTTATGGGAACAATCATCCAATCTGATAAACTAAAAATGGAGATTGGGAGAGGATGTGGTTGAGCATCCCCTACGTTTTCCATTTGTTTTGTCTTTAACTACAGTACATCTTCAGAGTAGACTGAGTATTCCGCTCTTGTTGAGAGTTGTTGTTTTTTTTTTTTTTTTTTTTTGGTTTTTGGGCCACACCCGGTAACGCTCAGGGGTTACTCCTGGCTATGCGCTTGTTGAGAGTTTTTATCATGAATGGGTGTTGGACCTTTTTTTTTTTTTTTTTTGGTTTTTCGAGCCACACCCGTTTGATGCTCAGGAGTTACTCCTGGCTAAGCGGTCAGAAATTGCCCCTGGCTTGGGGAGACCATATGGGACGCCGGGGGATCGAACCACTGTCCTTCCTTGGCTAGCATTTGCAAGGCAGACACGTTACCTCTAGTGCCACCTCGCCGGCCCAGGGTGTTGGACCTTATCAAATGTTTTCTTTGCATTTTTGATATAATATGGTTTTTATTTTTCTCTTGTTGATATGGCATATTATATTGATTGATTTGTATATGTTTAACTCATAACCCAACTTGGTCATGGTGTCTGACCTTCTTGAGGCATTGGATCCTATTTGCTACATTTTGTTGAGGATCTTTACATCTGTGTTATCAGGAATATTGGTCCATAGTTTTTTTTTCTTCCTTCCTTCCTTCCTTCCTTCCTTCCTTCCTTCCTTCCTTCCTTCCTTCCTTCCTGCCTTTCTTCCTTCCTTCCTTTTTTTTTTCTTTGCAGCATTTCTGTGTGCTGTGATGTTAGCTTTATAAAAACTATTTGGAAGTGCTTCTATTTCTCAATTTGTGGAAGAGCCTGAAGAGTATTGGTGGTAGGTCCTCGTAAAAGGTTCGAAAAATTAATTAATGAATCCATCTGGGCCTGGGATTTTGTTAATGGGAAGACTTTTGATTACCATTTTAATTTCTTCTATAGTAATGAGTGTTTAGATATGCTAGTAGATCATCCTAGCTCAACAGTGTAGATTATAAGAGTCCAAGAATGTATTGTTTTCTTTTAGGTTTTCTTGTTTTGTGGCATAGAATTACTCAAAGTAATCTTTGATTACCCTTTGAGTTTCTGTAGTATCTGTAGTGATCTCCTTTTCATTTATATTTCAGTTTATTAAGTTTCTCTCTCCTTTTCTTTGTGAGGTTTGTTAGTGGTTTATCGATCTTGTTAATTTTTTGAAAGAACCAACTTTTCTTTCATTGATTTCTTAAGTTGTTTTTAGAATTTCTACTTTATTAATTTCTTTTAATTAATTAATTTCTTTTAATTAATATACATATCTTTATTTAAGCATGATGATTACATGCTTGTTTGTAGTTGGGTTTTATTTATTAAAAAAAAAAAGAACACCCCCTTTACCAGTGCAACATTCCCACCTGCAATCCCCTCCATCTCCCTCCTCCCCCAACCATTGCCTGTATTAAAGACAGGCATTCTATTTCTCTTACTCACTATCATTGTCATGATAGTTGTCAGATATTTATTTCTCTATTGAACTCACCACTCTTTGTGGTAAGCATCATATTGTGAGCCAGACCTTCCAACTCTCATCTCTATCATCTCTATGTATTATTACAATAATGTCTTTTACTTTTCTTTAAACCCATACATGAGTGAGACTATTCTGTGTCTATAGCTCTCCTTCTGATTTATTTCATCAGCATAATAGATTTCATGTCCATCCATGTATAGGAAATTTTCATGACTTCATTTTTCCTGATGGTTGCATAATATTCCATTGTGTATATGTACCATAGTTTCTTTAGTCATTCATCTGTTGTCAGGCATCTGGGTTGTTTCTAGATTCGGGCTATTGTAAATAGTACTGCAATAAATATAGGTGTGCAGAAGGCCTTTTTGTGTTGTATTCTTGTGTTCCTAGGGTATAACCCTAGGAGTGGTATAGCTGGATCATATGGGAACTCAATTTCCAGTTTTTTGAGAATCTCCATGTTGGTTTTCAGAAAGGTTTAACAAGATGGCATTCCCACCAGCAGTGAATGAGTGTTCCTTTCTTCCCACATCCCTGCCAGTGCTGATTGTTTTATTCTTTGTGATGTGTGCCAGTTTTGTGGCATTAGATAGTAGTCATAGTTGTTTTGATTTGCATCTTCCTAATGATTAGTGATGTGGAACATTTTTTTTTTTTTTTTTTTTTTTTTTTTTTTTTTTTTTTTTTTTGGTTTTTGGGCCACACCCAGTAACACTCAGGGGTTACTCCTGGCTATGTGCTCAGAAGTTGCTCCTGGCTTGGGGAACCATATGGGACACCAGGGGATCGAACCGCGGTCCGTCCAAGGTTAGCGCAGGCAAGGCAGGCACCTTACCTTTAGCACCACCGCCCGGCCCCGGAACATTTTTTCATATGCCTTTTAGCCATTTGTATTTCTTCTCTAGTGAAGTGTTTATTCATTTCTTCTCCCCATTTTTAATGGGGTTAGATTTTTTTTAAAGTTCTGTCAGTACATTGTATATCTTAGATATAGTCCCTTATCTGACAAGTATTGGATGAATAGTTTCTCCCATTCTGTGGCTGGCCTTTGTATCCTAGTTACTATTTCCTTTGAGGTACAGAAGCTTCTCAGCTTAATATAGTCCCATCTGTTTATCTCTGCTTTCACTTGGAGAGTGCCATTTCCTCCTTGAAGAGACCTATTATTTTCTGCTCTAAGCTTTGCTATTTCCTTCTGCCTACCTATTTTCAGTTTATCTTGTTGATCATTTTCTAAGTTGTGTCATTAATTTATTTATGTAGGCCCCTTCTTTCTTCCTAATGTGCTTGTAATTTTTCCTCTTATTTTTTTATTTTTTGGTTTTTGGGTCACACCCGGCAGTGCTCAGGGGTTACTCCTGGCTGTCTGCTCAGAAATAGCTCCTGGCAGGCACAGGAGACCATATGGGACACCGGGATTCGAACCAACCACCTTTGGTCCTGGATCGGCTGCTTGCAAGGCAAACACCACTGTGCTATCTCTCCGGGCCCTAATTTTTCCTCTTAAACGGCTTTTGCCATGTTCCACAAATTCAGATGATTTGTGTCTTTGTTCTCATTTGTTTCTAGGAATCTTTTCATTTCCTCTTTGATTTTCTTTCTGACCCACCTGTTGTTCAGTAGTAAGCTGTTCAATTTCTAGATGTTAAAGTTTTTCCTCTGTGTCTGCTTGTAGTTTATGTTCAATTTCAGTGCATTATGATCAGAGAAGGTGGTTTGTACAAGTTCTATTCTCTTGATTTTATGGAGGTATGTTTTATGTGTCAGCATGTGGTCTACTCTGGAGATGACCCATGTGCATCCATGGGTCAAAGTGTATCCATCTTTGCGGGGTGGAGAGCCCTATATGTATATATGTATATACACACATCTATACATCTATATACATATGTATATGTGTATATGTATGTGTATATGTATATGTGTGTGTATATACATGTATGGATATACATGTATGTATATATACACTAGGCCACATTCTTCCATTTCTACTTTTAAAGCTAGTATATTCTTGTTAGGTTTCATCCTGGTTGACCTCAAGGGCTGACAGTGCAGTTTTGAGGTCTCTCACTATTATGATGTTGCTATTGATGTCTTCTTCATATTTGTTAACAATTGTAATATTATGCTGGTCCTTCACTGGGTGCATATATGTTTAGGAGTGTTATTTCTTCCTGTTGTACATATCTTTTAATTATTATAAAATGTCCATCTTTGTCCCTTATCATTTTTTTTTTTGGTTTTTTTTTTTGGTTTTTGGGTCTCACCCGGCAGTGCTCAGGAGTTACTCCTGGCTTCATGCTCAGAAGTCGCTCCTGGCGAGCACGGGGGACCATATGGGACGCCGGGATTCGAACCGATGACCTTTTGCATGAGAGGCAAATGCCTTACCTCCATGCTATCTCTCCGGCCCCTTCCCTTATCATTTTTTAAGTCTAAAGTTTGCGTCATCTGAAAGCAGGTTGTTGCTGTTAAGTCTTCTGGGTGTTAAGGGAAGTCTCTTTTGAGTCGGTCGATGCCAGAGCAGGGTCTTCCTAGTAGAGGTGATATTCCAGGTGATGTTATAGACAACTGTGGTTGTTTCGTCGATGGCATCCCTGGCTCAGGGGTGAATGGACAATGCCCAATCTTCTGAGGCCTGAGCCAGGTCATTAGGACAATGTTCAGGTGTAAGATGCCATTGCATTACAAGATTTGTGTATTCCTATCTCTAATGGATAAGAACTTTTTTGTATGTGTAGTATTTTCCCATTTTAATGTGCTTATGCAAAAGAGGAACATTGTGTTATTGGTGCATATGGGGGTCGCTGGAACAAGTTCAATAATCCCCATAACTTGGTTCTAATATAAGCTTTAAACTGAGGGACTCTTCTACCAGAATTTCTTATTGAAGATCACAAAGAGAAGAACAGACAAAACAGTGGGGAAAATAGTCACGGCATAAGAGAATATTTAGTAAGAATTATAGCTGTTAAGGAAAGGCTGAGATTCTATCTTATCAATTAGGGTGCAGTTGGGCAGCTGGCTTTGTGTGGGGACAATAATCTGCTTCTTGAGGAGCCAAGAACTGAAGGTAAAAGGGTAAATGTGGGATAATGATGGTTGGGGGGTAAGGAAGTGAAGGATTAGAAATGAGCTTGTAGGGCCCGGAGAGATAGCACAGCGGCGTTTGCCTTGCAAACAGCCAATCCAGGACCAAAGGTGGTTGGTTCGAATCCCGGTGTCCCATATGGTCCCCTGTGCCTGCCAGGAGCTATTTCTGAGCAGACAGCCAGGAGTAACCCCTGAGCACCGCCGGGTGTGGCCCAAAACCCCCCCCAAAAAAATGAGTTTGTAGGGCAGTGGGCAAGGGCAGAATACAAGATGGACATTCTGCATATGCAAAACATACATTAATCATAGGGAATACTATTAATATATACTGTATATTTGAAATATATTCAAATATATATTCAAACATATACATATATTTGAAATTGAAGACCGGTGAGAAAAATGTTGCCAGTGACTGCCCCAGCACAACCCAGAAACTCCCAGCATCCCCCAAGCTAGGAAGAAGGCCTTCTGCCTGAGGTAACCCCAAAGTCCATGCCTGCAAGAGCTAGCCTCCAAAACAGAAAAAGATTCGGTATAGAAATGGAAGTCAGACAACTGCCCTCCCTCCTCCTCATGTCCCTCCCCCCGGTGCAGGGTGAGGGATGGGGAAAGCATGGGGTCCCTTTAGAGTCCTCCCAGCACCCCCTTTCTGGCTGCCTGGGCCAGCACCCAGGGATGGCTTGAAGTCCAGGGGAAGAAGAGAGGATGGCTGGGGGCCTGCCAGGCCTTCCAGCACCCCCAAGCTAGAGAGAAGGCCTTCAGCCTGCGGTCTTTCCAAACCCCATGCCAGCAAAAGCTAGCCTCCAGAACAGAAAAGGACTCTGTATAGAGACTGAATCCAGACATCTGCCCCCCTCCTCCCCTTGCCCCTCCCCTGTGGTGCAGGGTGAGGGGCGGGGAAAGCCTGGGGTCCCCTTAGTGTCCTGATATTAATATGGCCACTGATATTAATCTGATATAATATAGCCACTCCAGTTTTTTGTTTTCTTTTTTTGTTTTTGGGCCACATCCAGTGATGCTCAGGGGTTACTCCTGGCTATGCATTCAGAAATTGTTCCTGGCTTGAGGGACCATATGAGATGCCAGGGGATCGAACTGCGGAATTCCTAGGTTAGCACATGCAAGGCAGATGCCCTACCACTTGCACCACTGCTCTGGCATGACACTCCAGCTTTTTGGGGGGAGTCACACCCAGCAGCGCTCAAGGATTACTTCTGGCTCTGTGCTCAGAAATCGCTCCTGGCAGGCACGGGGGATCATATGGGATGCTGGAAATTGAATCACCATCCATTCTGGATCAGCTGCTTGCAAAGCAAACACGTTACTGCTGTGCTATCACTCTGGCCCCCACTCCAGCTTTTTTAAGGGAGTTGTTTGGTTGGATGATTGTCCTTCAATCTTTGCTTTTGCTTCTATGTTTGTTCTGGCAATACAAATGTATTTCTTGTAGGCAGCAAGAATGCTAGATTCAGCTTTTTGATCCATTTTTTCACTCTGTGTCTCTTAATATTGAGAGAGATAACTATCACGGAATTTAATGTTATTTCTGTGAAGGAGTTTGGTGTGTTTGTTGATCTGTCTGGCCCTAAAGAAGACCTTGCAGTTTTTCTTTTAAGGCTGGCTGTCAATCTGTAAAGTTTCCAAGTTGTTGTTTATCCATGAAGCTATTCAAATCTGAATGTGAATCTGGCTGGGTGAAGTATTCTAGGTGAAGTCTTTATTTCATTGAGTTTCGTCACTATATTCCATCACTGCTTTCTGGCCTTGATGTTCTCTTGTGACAGATCTGCTATAAATATTAAAGATGCTCCTTTGAATGTAACTTTCCTTCTGATCTTGGCTTTTAGTATTCTATCCCTGTCATGGGATTTGTCCTAAGATGTTTTTGAGGTGCTTTTTTTTCCCTCTAATCTCTTTTATCTGGTACTCTTTAGGAATGCAGGATTTGGTTGCATGCTCTGGGAATTTCTCTGCAATGATGTCCTTGACTATTGATTCTTCCTGGGAATTTTCTTCCTGGGTCTCTGGGACTCCAATGATTCTTATGTTGTTTTGGTTAAGTTTATCGAAGACTTCTATTTAAGTCTGTTCATATTCTTTAAGGATTTATTCCACTGAGAGATAATTTGCTATAAGGCTCTTTTCCAATCTCTACTATTGTATAGAGTTATTTGGCATCTCATCTTCCAATTCACTGATTCTGTCCTCAGCTGCTGTTACTCTGTTGGAAAGGCTTCCATTGAGGTTTTTATTTTGCCTACCAAGTTTTTAAGTCCTACAAAATTATTTCAATTTGGAGTTTTATGCTTTCTATTTTTATATCCTTTTTAAAAATAATTTTTATTGTGACCAAAGTGCATTACAAATTATTTATTGTACATAGTGACAATGAATGAGGGGCATTCCCACCACCAGTGTTGTCTTCCCTCCACCCCTGTTCCCAGCATGTATCCCATATCTCCCTCTTTTACCCCCCAGAATACTAGTCTCCACTTTACAGCTTGTTGTAGATTGGGTATCTATTCTGTTGTCGTTGGGGATAAAAAGGATAAGAAAAAAGGAAGAAAAAATTTGGTAGCAACTACAAAAAAAAATCACCAAATAATAACCACAAGAGTTAAAAAGAAAGAGAAAAGTGGAAGAAAAAAGAGAAGGAAAATAAAGTCAAAAACTAGCAAATCAAGACAAAACAAGAAAAAAAGGGGTGCTGGAGTGGCAGGGGGATTTGCATGGATGGAGAAGGTAGCAGGAGGATGGCTGAAACACAAGTGAGGATGCAAGGCTGAATAAGGATTCAGCGTAAATGGTTATGATAGGCCACACATGTTGGCCAGGGATGAATAAAGCTAATATTTCCCTAAGCTTACCTGTGAGTGGATTTTCTCCACACTGCCACCCCGACAGCTGAAGGGGGTTGCAGAGCCATGTGTCATGGGTGGAGAAGAAAGGCTTCCATTCATCCCATCACCATCCAAGCCCATACAAAGGGCCTTTTATTATTTTAATCAACAATTGATTTACATTTGTGGTTTGTTCAGCTCAATCTATGCTTTGAGTTCTATAAACATCCTCCATTTTTCTTCTCTAAACTCCTTATCTGAGAAGCTAAATAAATGGCAGGCACTTTTTAGGTCATCAGAGCTGCCATATTCATTCTCTATGGATGGTGTTTGCCTGCATTGTTTTTTGTTTTGTTTTGTTTGTTTTTGGTTTTTGGGTCACAACCAGCAGTGCTCAGGGGTTACTCCTGACTCTATGCTCCCTGGCAGGCTTGGGAGACCATATGGGATGCCGGGATCTGAACCACTGTCCTTCTGCATGAAAGGCAAAGGCCTTACCTCCATGCTATCTCTCCAGCCCCGCATTGTGTTTTCATTATCATGCTTGTATGTTTTCTGTGTGTTGTGCTGGGGATCATTGACTAGGAAATTGTACAGCCATGGAGCCTTAGTAGGCATAGCCATCTCATGTACTATGACATGACTTCTGCAGGTTCTTCTGGGAGGGGTTGGTCCCAGAACTGACAGCTGTAAATTTTGGATGGCAACTGTGTTGGAAAGCATGTAGCTGGGATCATGTTCTGCCCTTTGTGGGTATGATTAGCCTCAGCATTGTATTGTTTCCCTATGCTGATTTATCCCAGATTTGTTGTTTCCCCTATTAAATCCCTTTATCCCAACAGCTGAAATGTGACTATATTCCCTTCAGGGCCAATGCTTTTCAGCATTCTGACCAATGTTGGTCAGAAGAAGGCAGAATACCTACTTCTTGCAAGCCATAAGGTATCTCTTGCAGGGCCCAACTATGAGGCCAGTATCAGGAAGAGATGATTGAACATTGGCACCCATCTCAGTCTTTCCTTTACATTCTTTTCCATGTATCTCTAGAGTTATTAATGGGAGCATGTTTTTTGTAAGTTTATAGGTAAAGGCCACCAGGTGATCCTCAGAGGCTGCTAGGGCTTAGTGCTTCCAAAACCTCCAATCCTTGGACAATGAGAGTAGCCAGGCATAAAATGGAAGAAGAGTTGGGCACTGTGCTCTAATGTCCATGCTATTGGTACTATGATAATTATATACATATATAATTTAATTATTATATCTCCCGAGTAATAAGATTCTATTATTCCCACATGTACACTGATTTCTTTAATAGACTGCTTCTTCCTAAGAGTAGGCTTACAAGTCTACAGTACCTGGCTGAATTGGTCCCTTTATTCTGGATTTCAATTTGTAGGGAAATTGAGCTAGTGTAATTGTGATAGTATCAGGACAGGGGATATCTATAGCACAACTTCCTGTGGTTTGGGGTTGCAGCAAACTTTTTGGCTGTAGGCCTGAATGAATTAGGGCCCCTAATTTTGTGGCACCTGGGATTGGCCCCCTGCCCAGTTTCCTGATGCATGTTGGTTGTTGGGGCAAAATCTCCTCTGCCACATTGTGGGCAAGGTCCAGGTGGCAGCTCCAGAGTGCAGGGCCAGGGAAGGCCCTGTAATCCCTATGATAGTGGCCAGATTTCCCAACAATTATAGCATCTGCCCCAGTTTTTGAAGTCTGGGGTTTTCTTCTTCTCCAGTTTCTCCAAACCCCAATGGAGAGACAATCTCTTCTCTCTCCCTAGTTGGGCACAAAATTGTTTGGAGGTCTTCATTGGCATTTTCAAAGACCAACTTCCTTGCCAGATGTTGCTGAGTCTCTTTTCTTCTCACTTGCTTGTGCACTGCATCTGTTATTTTTCCCATAAACTGGGCATAAGGCTCTGTGACCCCCTGAAAGATTTTTGTGTAACTGTCCTTAAATTCTGCATCTTCATCAATCCTCTCCCATGCATCCAATGCTCTCTCGAACATGTGTTAGAATTGTATGAGTCAGGGTAGCTTGCTTTTTGATATTTGCATATTCCCCCTCACCTATCACCATATACATCATTCAGACCCCAGAAGTCTCCTGCTAGATGAACCTAGAGTGTGTGTAGTTTGGCCTTTGCCTCATCACTATATTACATCCTCTACTCCACGTACTGGGAAGGACTCAGGCATACGCTAGCTACTGATTGAAAATCTTGGGGCCGGTCCAAAGCACACTTTTACTCCAACCAGTTAAATATTCCTTTCAATATGGAGAAGTGGGTCTGTAATATGCACAGGACTTTTTAAAAATGATCAAGTGAATTTCTATTTAATCTCTTAGTAAGAGGAAAACTCACAAGGCCTAGACCTGACTCAATACAGTGGGAAAGAATTTTCTGAGTCTGAAGAGATGTTAACCAGCTCATCTGAGGTGCTGGAATTTGAGCTATGACCAGGAGTTGCAGATCTCTCTGAGCTGCCACTGGTAGTAATTGGAATATTATCAGCCATGTGTTGGGTTTGAGATTAGGCACAAGTTTCAACTGGAAAGACACTTCTCCCCTCTGAGGGCATTTTTCTATAGAATTCTCCTATGTTGAGAAAGTGGGAGTAACATTCTTCGTTGGATTTGATCTAGGTCCTGCAGGAGAAGTTCTCTTTTAGGGGGTATGGGTACAGGAGGAGCTGAGAGGGTAAAATTCACAGTTAAATTCAGTCTGGTCTCTCCTACTGGGGGGGTTGGAGCTTGAAAGGGTAATACTATTCATTATTTCTTTTTATCATTATTTTAGGCATATGAGGAGTTCTCTTTTGGGGGTAAGGATACAGGAGGAGCTGAGAGGGTAAAATTTATAGTTAAATTCAGTCTGGTCTCCCTTACTGGGGGTTTGGGGCTTGAAAGAATAATATTTTAATTATTTCTTTTTATCATTATTTCAGGCTTATGTTCCATCATGTCATCATCTCAATAACATGAATAACATTAGATCTTTTAAAGACAGAGAATAGGTAAAAAACAACTTTCATTAAATATCCATGAGACCAGCATAGACTTAATTCACCATGGGATTAGAGCCTTGATTTACAAAGGATTCATGATCCACAGGATCACAATTTTGATTCCATAGAGGATTATTATTCACTGTACTCTTTTTTTTTTTTTTTTTTTTTTTTTTGGTTTTTGGGTCACACCCGGCCGTGCTCAGGGGTTACTTCTGGCTGTCTGCTCAGAAATAGCTCCTGGCAGGCATGGGGGACCCTATGGGATACCGGGATTCGAACCAACCACCTTAGGTCCTGGATCAGAAGCTTGCAAGGCTGTGCTATCTCTCCGGGCCCATCACTGTACTCTTACTATGTTCCCTGTTCCAGGAGCCAACTGACAGGACCAATAAAAATCCCAATGAGAGAGGGTTTAATTAAGGATGAACCAAATCAAGGAGGCCAAAGGCCTTACAGCCAGGCCCCCTAGGCAGGAAGAGGAGAGAGAGGGAGAAAGAGGGAGAAGAGAGAGGGAGAGAAAGGGAGAGACAGTGAGAGACAGAGAGAGAGAGAGAGAGAGAGAGAGAGAGAGAGAGAGAGAGAGAGAGAGAGAGAGAGAGAGCGCAAGGTTGGAACCAGGACAAGGACAAGGACAAGGACAAGGACAAGGAGTCAGCCAGGGAAATGGCCAGAGAAAGGGAAACAGATACAGAAGCAGCAAAAGTCATCAGAAGCAGATGTCCAGAAAACAGTTTCTCCAGCAGTTTAGCAGCAACCATCCAGCACTTCAGCCCCATCTTCTATCCCCCCAGGTATAGAAGGTAACTGCACTCCAGCTGCAGTTACAATTGGCATCTGACAACTGGGACAGTAGCCTACTATGAATGACCAAGGGCCATAAGAGTCTCTGTTTACTTATACTGGCTTATCTCATATTTTCTGTACTTTAGTAAACAGATAAGGGGGAGTTTTTGGGTTACTATCAGTTCTCACCCTAAACAAAGATGGTTTCCTGTCTGTCACTGTACTCTTTATATGTCAAAGACTCACCTAGGTATGAAGAGCTTTTAGATAGGCCCTTTGTCTTTGTTTCCCCTACCCATGTGGGTGAACTTGGTGCTTAATAAAAGCTGCAGTTTTGGCGGGCCTTTTTCTCTCTCACAACATGAGGTGAAAGGCTCAAGGACCACAGGTGTTTCACCCTCCTCAACTTGTTCCTGAGGTGGCTCCTGTTCCAGACCCACTTTGCTCAGGGTGTGATTATGGCATGTGGAACTTACATATAAACTTGAAGAGCAACTCAAAAAGATTTTTTAAGCAATAAGAAATGGAGAAAATTGGGACCGGAGAGATAGCATGGAGGTAGAGCATTTGCCTTGCATGCAGAAGGATGGTGGTTCAAATCCCAGCATCCCATATGGTCCCCTGATCCTGCCAAAAGTCATTTCTAAAGTAGAGCCAGGAGTAACCCCTGAGCGCTGCTGGGTGTGACCAAAAAAAAAAAAAAAACAAAAACAAAAACAAAAAAAAAAACAAAAAAAGGAAGTTTCATAATAATTTTGCTGAAAAAATAATTTTATCTGAGCACAGAACCAGGAATAGTTCCCTGATCATCTCTGGGTATTTCTTCTCCTCCAAAAAATAAGGAAAAATTAAAGAAAAAGACTATATGGATATTTAAAAGACTAAGTCTTGGGAGAACATTTTGCAGGTAAAGAATGATAAATGGGGCCCGGAGAGACAGCACAGCAGCGTTTGCCTTGCAAGCAGCCGATCCAGGACCAAAGGTGGTTGGTTCGAATCCCGGTGTCCCATCGGGTCCCCCGTGCCTGCTAGGAGCTATTTCTGAGCAGACAGCCAGGAGTAACCCCTGAGCACCGCCGGGTGTGGCCCAAAAACCAAAAAAAAAAAAAAAAAAAAAACCCAAAGATGAGAACAGGGGGCGGAAGCAGCTAACACTGGACCTAAAGTGGTTGGTTCGAATCCCGGCATCCCATATGATGCCCCGTGCCTGCCAGGAGCTATTTCTGAGCAGATAATCAGGAGTAACCTCTGAGCACCACCGGGTGTGGCAAAAAAAAAAAAAAGATGAGAACAAAAGTTCCCCCAAAAGATGGAAAACATGAGTATAAAATACATATAAGACCACATCTCATGAGAGCACAAAGTAGAATGAGACAACCCACACACTTAGGAAATTGCCATTCAAAACCAAACAAGTCTCACTTTAGGATTCAGCAATCACGTTTCTGATTCTAGACTGTGATTTCTAGAATGCGACTCTAGAATGAGACGACTACACTTCAAAATAATGTTCCTGTTCAGGCTCACTGATGTTGGTAGATGTTGGTAGAAAGTCACTATGTAACTTTCCCATCAGATTTCCTGTGTTATTACAGAACACAGCTGGGAAAGCTCAACTAGCACCAAGCAGACCCCAGTAAATCCTTGAACACTGACCATAGTGAAATATAACAATCCGTTCAAATTGCCCTGTGTTGATCTAAAGTTTGATGGTTGCATTTGCAACATGAAGTAAATCTGTGCCTGCAAGGGATCAGGCTAGTAGTGGGTGGAAGATTGGAGATATTGGTGAAGGGAAGGTCAACTGGTGATAGAAACAGTGTTTGAACATTTAATGCCTGAAATGACCGTATTATGAACAACTTGGTTAATCATAGTGGTATATAAATTCTTTTTCCTTTTCTTTTTCCTTTCTCTCTTTTCTTTTTTTTTTCTTTCTTTTCTTTTTTTTCTTTTTTTTTTTTTTTTTGGTTTTTGGGTCACACCTGGCGGCACTCAGGGGTTTCTCATGGCTCTATGCTCAGAAATTGCCCCTGGCAGGCATGGGGGGCCATATGGCATGTTGCAATTTGAACCACCATCTGTCCTGGATTGTCTGAGTGCAAGCCTTACCTCTTTGGCCCCTAATAAAAATTTTTAAGTATAAAAACATGACATAGTCCAAGAGCTATTGAAACAAACAAAATACCAAAAAGGATCTATTTTCAAAATCTAGCAAGTCCTTATGCCCAGCTGTGCTCTTCATGGTGGATAAAAATATAAGAAATAAAGGTGCCCTTCAGTAGATAAATGCATAAACAAATCAAGTACATCCATGATAGACAGCAGAATGTACTACTCAAGATATGTCTTTTAGGAGTTGGAGAGATAATACTGCAAGTAGTGCTCTTACCTTGCATACAGGCAAACTGAATTTGATCCCCAGCATCCTATATGGTCCCCTGAGCCAGCAGAAGTTATTCCTGAGCACAGAGCCACAAAAAAATATTTTTTTTGGTTTTTGGGGCCACACCTGTTTGATGCTCAGGGTTTACTCCTGGCTAAGCAGTCAGAAATTGCCTCTGGCTTGGGGGGACCATATGGGACGCTGGGGGATCGAACCGCGGACCTTCCTTGGCTAGTGCTTGCAAGGCAGACATCTTACCTCTAGCGCCACCTCACCGGCCCCACAAAACAATATTTATACACCATGAGCAAAATGTCTTTATCTAAGAAATATAAGGGTTGTTTGGCATATTAAAACCAGCAATGTAATAAAATCACATCATTTGTGTGAAGGAAAAACATTAATTATATCCACTGTGACAAAAAACAAACAAACAAATCCTTTTCCAATGCCATTTCACTATACCAGTGGTGGGCAACCTTTTTTTTTTTTCAGCTGAGCTAAATCTCGCCAATACCACGATTGAAATTTATTTTGAGAGCCATATTTTTAAAACCGAAAATACATAGAATGGTACGCTGTTGTTAGTTTCAATATGTTTTTATTGAGAATACTCTGCATGCAAGCATCCACAGAGGTAGGGAGGATACAAATAACACAACTAATATAACACAGGGCGCGTACTGACAGAGGCTAGGAGCAGAGGCCTGACTCCTGGAGTGGCCGCCCAGCACACAGGAGAGCCGTATTAAAAAGTGGAAAGAGCCTCATGTGGCTCATGAGCCGCATCTTGCCGACCACTGCACTATACCAAGAACCTTTTGTTAGCTCCATTCTGCTTTAATAAACTTTATCACAGAACCCCTCTGGAGAGAGAAGCAGAGACAGATGTATCCAAAAGTTTCTCAGCTGTGCTTCACAGGAAGACTTCAGAACATCATTGGTATGAGAAACTGTTTCTGGGATTGTGTGTTCTCCCCAAGACAAGGCTCTTCTGAGATTGGACACACTCCTTAGGCACCACTCTCTTGGCTCCTTAGCTGTTCCTTAGAGCCCTTGAATCCCTCCCTATTCTGAAGAATCTGCTTTTTCTGGGACCAGGTGTCATTTAATCATTGAGAAGATGCTCTCGTCTTATCAACATCAATTTATACATTGGCCACAATGTGGCAGCTAACTTGTGAAAGTCTGTATCACTGAGTTTAGATTCTTTGATTAGGGATTGCTGAAGACTTAATGATGAATTCACTTAACAAATATTATTTAACAAATAAATAAAGAATAGATTGGGCCCGGAGAGATAGCACAGCGGTGTTTGCCTTGCAAGCAGCCCATCCAGGACCAAAGGTGGTTGGTTCGAATCCCGGTGTCCCATATAGTCCCCTGTGCCTGACAGGAGCTATTTCTGAGCAGACAGCCAGGAGTAACCCCTGAGCAAGGCCAGGTGTGGCCCAAAAACAAAAACAAAACAAAACAAAAAAAAGAATAGACTTGGTCAGCACAACACAAAAGTTGGTTACAAAGAGTCAGGTGGGTCCATCTGTCTCAATCCTCAGGTAGTGTTTTCTGCCTTCTCTCTGCCCATCAGCTTTCCAGGGACAAGGTCAGAAGAAAGTGGTAGAACTGTGCCCCTGGTTCCCAGAAATCTTGGAAATCAGAGGAATGACACCCCAGAGTGGTAGGGATGATAGTTTGGTAGAAGTTGTTCTTGGCTTTGGGACAGCACTGCTCTCCTTCACCCCTTTCAGGTGCTCTTTAGATCAGATAAAGAGATAAAGGAACATATTGTTCCTTTCACTCATGGGTTTTCCACCTCCAGGGAGCGTGGTGACCAAGTGATATGGTCTCATGTGCAAGTGGAGGTAGGAGAAGTAAGGATGCTTCTTTTCAGAGGTTTATATGGGAATGAGGGAGCAAGGCTGCTTCCTAACAGATTGGAGGATTTTTTTATTCATCCCTTTCTGAAACTTCCTTTCCATCTGTTTGGTTGTGCTAGATTCTGCTTTGGTAGCAAGATAACAGAAAAGCAGCTGGAAAAAAGTTGTCCCTCCTATTCTGATGGTACCTTCTATTCAGTGTGCAATGGGGAGAAACAAAATGCATTTGCAAACCTTTGATTACTTAAGGAGGAAGTCTCATACCTCAATGCTGGGAAAATTGGGGAACATGGGTTTGGAAGCAATGCCAACACAGAAAATAATCCACACCAGGTTAGGGAAATAAAACAGGTCTAAGAATTTCCACCTCAAGCTAGCTGCAAGCAGGCAAAAAGCGCCAGCAGGCCCTTTCCTCAGACACACTATGGAACCAAAACAAGCACAAGTCTCTCTGACCGAAGATCTTTATTGTCAAAAGTTGTCTCCTCATGGGTGGAGAACAGGTAAGGAGCCAATCCAGAGGTTCTCCTGAAAAGGGGGGACAAGCACATGCCAAGAAGAAATATTTCTGATTAGGGTGAAAGCTAGTTACTCCAACAACCCCCCTTTATTGATTTCATAAAAATGCAGATATATGAGATAAAACTAAATAAATTATGTCCCAAAGTTCTCTGTAAAAGGCAGGAACTCCTATCTAGAGGCTAAAAGGATGGCTGTATTTTACATAGTGCAATAAAATTTGTGGAAATAAAAAGAAAATTTTATCTCAAGAGTAGGTTGTCTTTACCTAAGAAGCATCTGGTCATAAGACCAATTAGGGGCTTCAGGCAGGCTAAATTTGTCTAACCCCAAGGTCTTTCTTCTAGTCCCAGGAAAAGTTCTGATCTCAGTTGTCACAGTCAGGCTTCTGTAATTAGAGATCTTGGGTTTTGCAACCACGAAGTGTGTCCTGGTTTAATTTCACCATCAGGTGGCATGGCAAGGAAGTCTGCCCTGGATGCAAGTCATTGCTGTTTCCAAGTCTGTTGGGTTACACTTTATTTTAACCCAAAACAAAGATCATCCTGGTTTCTTTGTATGTTTGTTTACAACTTGGATTTACCCCAAAACAGATGGCCTTACTTGTAAACCTGGGTGGTTTTACTGCCCAAGCCAAGGGTGGTCTCTGTACTGAATAAAAACAGCAGTTCTGACAGCCAACAGCATTCTATACTAGGTAGAAGACTGCCAGAGTACACTTGTTTTACTCTCAGCATGATTTGGATTATTTCATCCATGACCCTGATTCAGACTTGTTCACCTGGGCTTGGAAATAAGGTGCATGAGGTTATTTTACACAAGTCATCATCAGGGTGACATAGAAGTCTACCCTGGTGAAAGTGGGTGCCAGGGCAGCAGAAAGGTCTGCCCTAGGGCCTGGAGAGATAGCACAGCGGCATCTGCCTTGCAAGCAGCCGATCCAGGACCAAAGGTGGTTGGTTCGAATCCCGGTGTCCCATATGGTCCCCCATGCCTACCAGGAGCTATTTCTGAGCAGATAGCCAGGAGTAACCCCTGAGCACCACCGGGTGTAAACCAAAAACCAAAAAAAGAAAGAAAGAAAGGAAGGAAGGAAGGAAGGAAGGAAGGAAGGAAGGAAGGAAGGAAGGAAGGAAGGAAGGAAGGAAGGAAGGAAGGAAGGAAGGAAGGAAGGAAGAAAGAAAGAAAGAAAGAAAGAAAGAAAGAAAGAAAGAAAGAAAGAAAGAAAGAAAGAAAGAAAGAAAGAAAGAAAGAAAGAAAGAAAGAAAGAAAGAAAGAAAGAAAGAAAGAAAGGCCTACCCTAGTTGTAGGTCAATTCCTGTGCTGGTTCTGATGATGGGACCCAAGGATCAGGGGGTAAACTGCTAATGTCCCAGTAACTGAAGCCTAGGTCAAGTCATTATGGCAAATGTTCAGGGTGGAAGGCCCCCTGCAACATAAAAATTTTGGAGTTCCTATCCCTGATAGGAAGTTCTCTCTTGCCTAAGATTTCCCCATTTTATTGTGCCTATGCAAAAAGGAATAATGCCACAGGATACTATTGGGGCACTAGAGGGCATTAATAACAAGCTAAATAATCCCCATTACATAAATCTAGCAACAACACATCCCAGGAAATACATATCTACTAAATTTTCAACAAAACAAGTCTACGGGGGGCAAAACTACATCTCAATAAGGAAGTACACATAAAGAATTGTACATAGTGAATTACACCTAAAGAAATATACACATCCCCATTATGTCTCTTAAATAAGTCCTAGAGTATAATATTTGGAACATAGCATCAACCTGCGATGTGATCTTGTGGCAGTCTGGAAAGTGGTTGGCTGAAGTCTTGAATCAGGATATGGCCTTGAGTTGAAACTCTCTCAAAGCCGAATCTAGTTGTGGACAGCAATCCACAGTAATGAGAGATGGAAGGGATGGGGGTGAGGCAATGCTTTGGATCCTTAGGGGTGTAAAACAGTAGGGGTAAAAAAGGTTAAATAGGGAGCATAAAAAAATCTGGGGTGAGAAAAGAAGGGAAACAATAGAAAGGAATTTGTAGAGTGGTAGGCAGGAGAGTGGGGAGGAGAAAGGGCGGTATACAATATAGACAGACATTACATACAGTACAGATGGACATTAGACTGACATAAAGGTGGCCACCACACACATACACACACACATTGTAGATCAATTGATAGGTTACAGCTGTAAAACTGAACCAGCTAGAAATGGGTCAAAGTGCTTCAAAAAACATTAAGCTGGCAATTAAGATGGAAACATGGGGCTGGAGAGATAGCATGGAGGTAGGGAATTTGCCTTGCATCCAGAAGGACAGTGGTTCAAATTCCGGCATCCCATATGGTTCCCTGAGCCTGCCAGGAGTGATTTCTAAGCATAGAGCCAGGAGTAACTCCTTAGTGCTGCCGGGTGTGACCCCCCTCCCCCACAAAAAAGATGGAAGCATTTTCCAGTTTCTACAAATCACTGCTGATGAGGGTAAACTTGGCTGTAAAAGGTTTGATTAGGTTAGATTCTGCACACAACATTCTCAAAATAATCAACTTATCCAAGTCTTGTTCTGCAGAATATTAAAAAATCTTTTTCCAGAATTTACTAAATAATACTGTAATGAGCACTGTAAAAAGAGTACATCGTTGAGTATTGTATTATGAGTTCCTTTACTGTGGGAATTTGTGAATAAACACATTAGGTTATGATTACAAACATGCTTCATGAGGGGCTTGAGAGATAGCATGGAGGTAAGGCATTTGCCTTTCATGCAGACGGTTGGTGGTTCAAATCCTGGCATCCCATATGGTCCCCTGAGCCTGCCAGGAGCGATTTCTGAGCGTAGAGCCAGGAGGAACCCCTGAGCGCTGCCGGGTGTGACCCAAAAGCCAAAAACAAAAAAAAAATTGCTGCATGGGAGACCTATTGTTAAGAGACAGAATAGAGAATGCAAAGCATTTGTGGTCATCAGGATGGATGAATATGTTGTAAAAAAGTTTATTTTTGGTAGGAGCTAATTATGATATCTTTAAGCACCATAATTACAAACATGTTTGTAGTTGGGTTTCAGTTATAAAAAAAAACCCCACCCTTCACCAGTGAAACATTCCCACCACAAATGCTTCCCCCATCTGCCTTCTCCCCACCCCCTGCCTGTATTTGAGACAGGTATTCCACTTCTCTCACTCATTAATATTGTAATGATAATGGAAGTCAGTCACTGCAGCTTAGAGCTGAAGCACCTGGTTTTCCAGGTAGAGGGGGAGGAAGGGTTGACCCAGGCCAACCGATTTGTGGAGCTCAGTCACTCCAAGCCAAACCACCAAATGCAAATGGGTAGACTAAGGAAGACACTAACAACTGGAAATATGGAGAGAAATCCTAACAAGTTTCTATGTCCAGCAAAATGCATGGGCCCAATAGATGAAGACCTAAATGCAGCAATGCAAGTCATAGCAAAAGAAATCAAGGAATCACTAGACAGCAAGTTCAAGAAATACATAGATGAACAAATCAACCAACTCAAAAAAGAACTTTTACAGAAGATGAGAGAATCTATACAATCTATACAAATGGAATCTATACAAATGGAATTATAAAATGGAATTAAAGGAAATAAAGAAAATGTCTTAGCTAGCCATAGTATCAGAATTACACAGTTGGAGAATCACATAGAAGAACTTAAAGAAAAATGGCAAAGAAGCCAATAAAGATATAAAAGGTAAAACATTGGAAGAAAAAGTTAGGTATTTAATGAACAAAGACAAAAGAAATAATCTATGGATTGTAGGAATACCAGAAGGGGAAGAAATAGGGACAGGGGGAGAACAAATGGTCAGAAAAATAATAGCAGAAAATTTTCCCACCCTCAGGAAAGAGGCTCAGGTGCAAATCCAGGAGGTGAAAAGAGTCCCTAATAAAATAGATCCTAATAAACCAACACCAAGACATGTAGTAATCCAAATGACAAAACAAACAAACAACAAAGAGAAAGATAAACTCCTTAAAGCAGTAAGGGGGAAAAAATCTCAAGTACAAAGTAAGGAACATAAGAATCAAACCAGATCTCCCATTTGAAACAAGTCAAGCAAGAAGACAGTAGAATGACATTTAAACAATGGAATGAGAGAAACTTCCAACCTAGAGTCCACTACCCAGCAAAACTTTCATTCATATGGGAGGGAGGACTAAAAACATTATCAGACAAAAAAGAACTTGCATTATTTGCACACAAAAAAACCGATTCTAAATGATATACTTAGAGATGAATTACACAATCCAAGCCCCTGATTGTAACAACAACCACCCTACACAATATAACTGCACATCAGCCCTCTCTGTCAATAATCTCCTTAAATGTCAATGGACTAAACTTTCCCATTAAAAGGTTTGAATTAGAAAACAAAAAGCGAATTTCTGCTGCCTGCAAGAAAAACATCTATAAGTACAGGATAGACACAGGAGTAGAATAAAAGTATGGAAATAAATTATTCAAGCCAATGGAAAACAAAAAAGACTGGGACAGTCATTCTTATATCAGATAAAATTGCATTCAAGGTCAAGAAAAATGATCAGAGACTAAGAAGGGCACTACTTACTGATCAGGGGAACACTAGACCAAGAAGTGGTCAATATTTATGCACAAAATATGTAAGGCATTTACTTGCAAACCTGGAGAAAAATATGGAAGGTAATATGATAGTAGTAGGCGGTTTCAATACTCCACTATCACCACTGGACAGATTCACCAGACAGAAAACTAGCAAAGAAATAAGAGAACTAAATAAGAAATTAGAAGAACTAGGGCTAATGGGCCTTCCACTCCCCAGAAAGCAGAATACATATTCTTCTCAAATGCACATGAAACCTTCTCCAGAATAGACCATGCCTTAAATCTAACTTGCATAAAGTCACAAATATAAAGATTATTAGAAGTACCCTATCAGGGGCCAGAGAGATAGCATGGGGATAAGGCATTTGCCTTGCATGAAGGTCGGTGGTTCAAATTCTGGCATCCTATATGATCCCCTGAGCCTTCCATGAGTGATTTCTGAGCATAGAGCCAGGAGGAACCCCTGAGCACTGCTGGGTGTGACCCCAAAACAAAACAAAACAAAACAATAAATAAATTAAAATAAGTACCCTATCAGATCACTATGCAACAGAGATCAAGATTGACTGTAAAAAGAAGCTATGGAGAATATCCAACACCTGGAGATTAAACAACATGTTGCTCAACAACAGCTGAATCAAAGAGGAACTGAAGGAAGAAATAAAACGACTCCTTGAGACAAACAATAATGAAGAGACAAATTGTCAAAAATCTATGGGACACATCAAAAGCAGTAATTAGGGGAAAATTCATAGCAATACAGACCTATGTCAGGAAACAGGAGAATGACAAAGTCAACAATTTAAAGAGAAACCTTAAGGAGCTGGAGAAACAGCAGCAAAGAAACCCAAACACAACCAGAAGACAAGAAATAATAAAAACCAGAGCAGAAATAAACAAAGAAACTAAGAAAATAATATGAAAATCAATGAGACCAGAAGTTGGTTTTTCGAAAGAATAAACAAGATTTACAAACCACTGGTAAGACTCACCAAAAAAAAAAAAAAAGAGGGAAAACACCGAAATAAATAAGATCACAAATTAAAGAGGAGAGATTACAAGAGAACCCCAAGAAATCCAACACATTATGAGAACTTATTAGGAATAATAATACTCAGTCAAGTTAGAGAACCCAGAAGAAACCTACAGATTTCTAAAAAAATATCATCTTCCAATACTGGATAAGGAGGATGTAGAAAGCCTAAACAAGCCAATCACATCTGAGGAAATTAAATCAGCAATTAAGAAACTCCCCAAGAACAAAAGTCCAGGTCCAGATGGTTTTACAGGTGAATTCTATCAAACATTCCGAGAATTATTACCCCTGATCCACAGGCTCTTCCAAAATATTGAAAAGACAGAAATCCTTCCTAATACATTTTCATGAGGCTAATATCAAACTCATTCCCAAAGATGGCAAAAACACCTCCAAGAAAGAAAACTACAGACCAATCTCACTAATAAACATAGATGCAAAAATTCTCAACAAAATATTAGCAAATCGAATCCAGCACTAAATCAAAAAGATTATACACCAGGACCAAGTAGTGGGTTTCATCCCAGAAATGCAAGGATGGTTCAACATATGCAAATCAATCAACATCATACACCATATCAACAACAAGAAAGATAGAAACCACATGACTATATCAATTGAGGCAGAGAAGGCATTTGACAAAATCCAACACCTGTTCATGATGAAAACACTTAGCAAAATAGGACTGGAAGGAACCTTCCTCAAGATAGTTACATCTATCTATAAAAAGCCCACAGCCAACATTATCTTTAATGGCAAAAAACTGAAAGCAGGGCCCGGAGAGATAGCACAGTGGCGTTTGCCTGGCAAGCAGCCGATCCAGGATCAAAGGTGGTTGGTTCAAATCCCGGTGTCCCATATGGTCCCCCATGCCTGCCAGGAGCTATTTCTGAGCAGACAGCCAGGAGTAACCCCTGAGCACCGCCGGGTGTGGCCCAAAAACCAAAAAACAAACAAACAAACAAACAAACAAAAAACCTGAAAGCATTTCCACTAAGGTCAGGAATGAGGCAAGGCTGTCCACTCTCTCTACTCTTATTCAATATAGTTTTAGAAGTCCTAGTGATAGCAATTAGACAAGAGAAAGGAATCAAAGGAATCCAAATAGGGAAAGAGGAACTCAAACTATCTCTTTTTTGCAGATTATATGATGATATACATCTAAAACCCTAAAGACTCCACAATAAAACTCGTAGAAACAATTAACCAATACAGCAAAGTGGCTGGCTACAAAGTCTACACAAAAGACAGTAGCATACCTCTATACAAATAATGAAGTAGAAAAGAAAGAGATTAAGGAGACAATCCCATTTAAAGTAGTATCCAAAAAAAATCAAGTACCTAGGTATCAACCTTGCAAGAGAAGTGAAAGACCTCTACTATGAAAACTTCAAGACACCAGAAAGAAATTGAAGAGGACCTAAGGAAATGGAAGAACATCCCATGCTCATGGGTAGGTAGAATCAACATAGTCAAAATGATTATCTTACCTAAACTTTTTTGTTTGTTTGTTTGGTTTTGGGTCACACCCGGCAGTGCTCAGGGGTTACTCCTGGCTATCTGCTCAGAAATAGCTCCTGGCAGGCACGGGGAATCATATGGGATGACGGGATTCAAACCAACCACTTTAGGTCCCGGGTTAGCTGCTTGCAAGGCAAACACCTCTGTGCTATCTCTCCGGCCCCTTACCTAAACTTCTATATAGATTCAATGCAATCCCTATCCAAATTCAGACATCATTATTTTTTTACTGGAGAAATGAGGCAATTATTTTTTATTATTATTATTTTCTGATAACATTTGTAAGGACTTAGAACAATCAATTATAAAATTCATCTGGAACCACAAAAGACACAGGTTAGCCAAGTAAATACTGAAAAAGAAGCTGGGTGGTATCTCTTTACCTAACCTGAAGCTTTACTAGAAAGCCATTGTGATCAAAACAGCATGATACTGGAACAAAGACAGTCTCAGACCAGTGGGTTAGAACAGAATATCCACAGATAAACCCCAAAATATACAGTCGACTAATATTTGACAAAAGAGCAAATAACTTGAAATGAAACAGTCTTTCTCTTCAATAAATGGTGTTGGAACAACTGGAGAACCACCTGTAAGAAATTAAAAATTGGAGGCCGGTGAGGTGGCACTAGAGGTAAGGTGTCTGCCTTGCAAGTGCTAGCCAAAGAAGGACCGCGGTTCAATCCCCCAGCATCCCATATGGTCCCCCCAAGCCAGGGGCAATTTCTGAGAATTTAGCTAGGAGTAACCCCTGAGCATCAAATGGGTGTGGCCCAAAAGACCAAAAAAAAAAAAAAAGAAAAAGAAAGAAAGAAAGAAAGAAAAAATTGATCCATACCTCACACCTTACACAAAATGGATTAAAGAACTTGAAATCAGACCCGAATCTATAAAGTTAATTAAGGAAAAATAAAACTAAAAAGTTTCTGCAAGGTGAAAGAAACCCTAATTAGTACTGGTGGAATGGGGAAAACTTTTTCTCAATACATCAGATGAAGGGCTGATATCTAGGATATACAAAGCACACAGAAAGGTGAGCTCCAAAAAAAGCCATAGAAAAATAGGGAGAAGAAATAGACACTTCTCCGAGAAAGACCAAAGGATGGTCAACAGACACCTGAAAAAATGCTCACCTTCACTCATCATTAGGGAAATCCAAATCAAGACAATAATGGCTCACATCAAAAATAACCAGAATGAACCAGCGAGATAGCATGGAGGTAGGGTGTTTGCCTTGCATGCAGAACAATGGTTTAAACCCCGGCATACCACATGTTCCCCCAAGCCTGCCAGGAGCAACTTCTGAGCATAGAGCCAGGAGTAAACTCTGAGTGCTGCTGGGCGTGACCCCCCCCCCCCGAAAAATAAAACGAAAAAAAAAATAACAGGAACAATCTCTGTTGGCAGGGATGTGGTAAGAAAAAAACCCTCATCCATTGCTGGTGGGTATGCTGCCTGGTCCAACCCCTATGGAAAACAGTGTGGAAAGTGCTCAGTAAACTCAGATTGAGCTGCCATATGACCCAGATATTGCTCTCCTGGGTATCTATCCCCAAGTCAGAAGGACATTTATCCCAAAGTATGTGTGCACTCCACTATTTATTGCAGCACTCAGCACAATAGCCAAGATTTGGAACCAACCTCGATGCCCAACAACAGATGAGTGGATAATGAAGATGTGGTATTTATACACAATGGAATACTACGTAGCAGTTATAATTGACACAACCATGGATTTTGCAGCAACGTGGATGGATCTACAAAATATTATGTTAAATGAAGTAATACAGAAGATGAAGGATAAATACAGAATGATAGCAAAACTCCAAGCACTGTAGTTGTCAACATTTACTGGGAGTAGTGTTCAAAACAAGTGGAAGAGGAACAACACAAAGCCTCAACTACCCATTATACCACAAAGAAACAAGCAACAATGGAAACAACCTGTTTCTCTTAGAGCGAACAGGTATGTAATCAGGATTACAGGAGGATTATAATCAGGCCAGGAGGATTATACAGGTGAAGAATATGATTGGAAGCCAAGAGACTCCAGTGGAAGCATTTCCTAACAATGTGTTTCAATGCCTTAATCTTACTAGATTTAAAATAACCTCTCAGCTTCTCTGTCCACAGGGGTTCTTGGATACAAAGGGTGGACACCTTAATTTGACACCTCAGTGCTCAGTCATACTAGATAGCATGTTCGGTTTGTATTATGAAAATGTCTTGATAAAACCAATATATCCATTTTCTCTGGTATATGGCTTTATTAGGACATGAAGCATATGACCATTCAGACCACTAAAACAGTCAACTGTGAACCACAGACATATATTACAGGACCTACTTATCGAACACGTTTGGGCAAATTAACATTTTCTTTCTCTCTCTTTTCTTCTCTCTTCTGCCTACTTCTTTCCTTCTCCCCTTTCTTCTACCTCTTCTTCCTCCTCCTCCTCATCAATTCAATCTATGTCAAATAAAACCCACACTGTTACTTTCTCTTTAGGAAGGAAATTTCAATACATAAGATGCAGTGGACAATACTACAAAGGGTAGCCACCTACATAGGTAGGCCTCATTAACACATTGTTCAGTATGCGAAACCTATGTGTATCCTAAACTGCTCTGGTCATTATCTAACCCTGAAACCTTCGTTTAGGAAGGCCCAACCCCATCACTGACAAAATGCCTAGAAACTGTGCAAACCTCCCAATTCCAATGTTCTGACCCAATCTCTTAGTTGATTTATTAATTTTTTACCTTATTGTTACTATTTTTATCTAGTTTTCTGTCCTCCTTTCTTATCTTTTGGCTCTCCCTCTTTTTCTTAAGCTATACCTAAGCTAATTATTTATCTTAATTCAAGCAGTCCTTAAGAGCTCAGACCCATTCAATTAGGGTCAGACCTCTAACTACACCTTAAGAATAGTTATTGTATGTCTTTATGTGAGCATGAGTACATAGAGAGAGGACTCCTCTATGAGAGGCAAACCTAAATTGTAAACAACCCATGCCTATAGTGTATATAGCCTCTCTTATATACTATTTCCTCCTCCCCCCCTTCAGAAATCCTTCTATCCCTTCACCCCACATTTCCAATCTGAGACTGTCTTAATAACGCTCTTTACCCTCAGTTCTTAACCCAGTAGGTATCAAGACCGACCTCCTGCCCCAATAAGCCATCACCGAGCTCCCAAGCAAAGGGACACCCACTCAGCCCCACATCTCGTCCCCCAGCAAGAAACCCCTGCTGACATATGCTTGTGGCCCTCCTTCTCAACCCCCCAATATGAACTGTTGTTTGATACTGGACTCAGCTCCAGAAGGATCCCCAGTACATAAACTCTACCCGAGTCCTTTCTGCCACAAATCATTTCGCAATCTCAACAAGACCAGGGTGTCTGATAAAAATGTGCCCTGGATCCCACCCTCCACAAGAATATTTCAAAAGACAATGGGGGAAGCCTATATTTCCTTTAGAAGTTTAAGACCTATATAATATTACCTCTCAACCTGTTTATCCCCAAATGTAAGGTAGTCTCCTACATCACTTTATACCAGTTCTAAGTTTCGTTCCTTTTATGCTGCCATGCATATTGCCCAAATTTTTGGCATCCCGCACAATCCCACTGGCCAAGCCATTGTTGAACGTGCCAATAAATTTCTTAAAACCATGTTAACCAAACTTTCCTCCAATCAGTTTTCCTATTACTCCCGCAAGGGCAATCCCCGCCCCTTGCTTAGCCATGCTCTTTTTGTTCTTAATTTTCTTTCTTATGATCAGGAGGGCTGATCTGCGGCTGATAGGCTCTGGCACCCTGCCACAGCCTCTTCCTTTAAACAAGTTCTCAGGAAAGACCCTATTACAGGGTCATGGCAGGGCCTGACCATGTCCTTATTTGGAGCAAGGGACACGCCTATGTCCACGACCCAACCTCTAGTAACACTCGTTGGCTCCCAGAACATATTGTTAGCTCTATAATCCACTCAGGGAAGTTAGCCCTGAGGATTCTGTCTCTTCCATTTCAGATGCTGCTCTACAAAGCAATGATGCCTCCTGCTCTGCAACTCCTGTTTCTTTTGATGCTTCTAATGCTGATGATTCCCCATCAACAGCCAGCCGAGGTTAATCTAGCCAAAATTTTACCTCTTTGGCCTTCTCCTAACAAATACCAAGTCTACAACTTCACTTGGCTCATCATCAATGAAGCAGGAGACACGGTCAACAGCACCACCACCATTGCTGCGGAACACTCGTTTCCCACTTCAGAGGTCGACCCCTGCACCCTCGCCTTGGGAGCTGGAGCATGGTGGGGCACACCTGCAGTCTTTTGGCCACAATCATGCCCTGTGGAGGTCTTTAAACTTTTAGATCACCCTGCCCCAATATACCCCCATTTGGGTGCCGGAGTTTTTGATTTTGCCAATACCCCTACACCTAACGGCTGTGCAAACGCTCAGGGCAGACATGTTATCAGCGAGAAAGCTATTTATGTCTGTCCTGGCCATCATCATGATCGTGCTTGGGACTATAAGTGCGGTGACTCCTCATATACTGCTGTGCCTCCTGGGGCTGTGAAACCATTGGCGATGGATATTGGGACCCTTCTTCATCTTGGGACTATATTACAGTTAAAAAGAAAAGTCTGGGACCTCAACCTCTTTCTCAATGCCAACAAACCTGGTGCAATCCTTTGGTGATCAAATTTACTAATCCTGGCCAAGATAAATGGACTTCTTTTCTTCAAGGACTTACATGGGGACTTAGATTGTATAATGTTGCTTCTAGTCCAGGTCTGCTTTATACCATTCGCCTCTCCCAAACTTTCCCACAGTTTTCTCAGGTAGCACTGGGACCCAATGTCCTTCTTCACCACCCCCCAAGCCTCGTCCACCCTCCCCCCGCCCTCATACTTCTCCCCCATCCCTCGGCCTTTGAATCCCTCTCCCCTCTTCACACCTTCTTCTTTTACCACACCTTATTTTTTCCGTTCTACTCTTCCCACAGGACCCCCTTCCTCTTCTCAGCTCCTTTTAGATTTGGTTAATGCCTCAGCAGCAGCTCTTTCCGGTCCTCAGTATGAAGGCTGTTGGATTTGTCTTTCAGCCCAACCTCCCTTTTATGGGGGCGTTGCCACTTCAGCCTCCCTTGTTTTTACTAATGATTCTAGTGACCTCCCTTGGTCTTTTGCTGCTCTTGCAGCCATCACTCTTGGGCAGGTTGTGGGAATTGGCCTTTGTCTTTTGGGTCCTCTTTGCCTCTACAACATATTTGTAATGTATCCCTGCAAGTTACCACTAAAGCCACCTTTATTATTGCCCCCAACCTTCTTTACTTTGCCTGCTCTTTGGATCTTTCTCCACATATCATTACCTCTTTCTTTCTCCGTGATCATGATTATTGTGTTTCGGTTATGCTTTTGCCCCATTTTACCTTGTGATCCCTCTCGGATTTTTTATGGTATCAACCCCCCCGTGCCCTGTCACGATACCGTAGGGAACCTGTTACTACTATTACCCTTGTGGTGGTCTTGAGCCTCAGTGCCACAGGCGCCAGTACCGGTATTGCTGTCCTGGTTACTTCACAAAATCATTATAATCATCTCTCTCAGGTGGTTGAACGTGATGTTAAGGCTATTAAACAGGGCCTTACAGCCCTTAAAGAATCCCTGGGCTCCTTGGCTGAAATGGGGCTTTGCTTTGGCTTTTATGAGAGAGGGAGGAGTTTGTGCCGAGCTTAAGGAAGAATGTTGCTTCTTGAAAGATAAATTGGGTCTGGTTAGAGACAGTGTTAAACAATTGGAAAAAAGACAGAGAGAGCGCAAAGTGAATCTTGGTATCAAAATTGGTTTTCCGCCTCTCCCACTCTTTTGGGTCCAGTATTGGGTTTTCTCTGCCTCATCTCCTTCGGCCCATGGTCATTTAAAAAATTGACAGATTTTGTCAAAAGTCAAGTGGATAATGTTACCAAAAAAACATTGCTGTACATTATCAACAACTGGCTACCCATTCTCAGGTACAATTGAATTTTGAGGAACTGGAGCGCATGGCTGCCACTCCGAAATGGTGGTGGATTAGGCTGTGGTGTTGCCGAAGACGGGATTAGTCTGAGTCCCTAACAGTGGAAGCCGACCTTCCCTTTTCAGGTGCCACTTAGGGTAGCCGCCCCCCCCCCCCAGATAGCCTAAGACAGGCGCATCGCCAGAATTTCTGTCACTTGATATTGCGCTCCTTTTACTTATATAAGAAAGGGGGAACTGTTGGGAGCCAGATCCTTTGAAGTATAGCTTAGCATAAGTACAGCTATTTTGCCTCGGACAGACTTTTTGTCTCAGCATTGCCCATAATCTGAACTCAAGATGTGTACCTGCCAAATGGGCAGGAGCAGATGCAGACTGCCCTGCAAGAATTTGACCACACAGGATGGCTTGTTATATAACTATGGTATGTGCTTGCAGGAGGTATGCTGGCAGAGCATTGTGATTTTTATGAATACACCTAGAGATTGCATTGTTCATGTAACCACCCATTATGAAATCTCCCATTATTGTTCACTTCCTATAAAAGCCCTGCTTGCTTGAAATAAAATTGACACCTTGATCAGCATTCTTGTCCTGGCGTCCCTTTTCTCCCACCCTTCTTTCTTTCAGGTAAAAGTCCTTTCCACGTCTATGAATTACTGAGAGCCATGGGCCGGCTCAACTTTGTTTCCTTAATTTTTGTAAATTTATTTATTTATTTATTTATTTTTTGGTTTTTGGGCCACACCCAGCGGTGCTCAGCGGTTACTCCTGGCTGTCTGCTCAGAAATAGCTCCTGGCAGGCACGAGGGACCATATGGGAAACCGGGATTCGAACCAACCATCTTTGGTCCTGGATTGGCTGCTTGCAAGGCAAACACCGCTGTGCTATCTCTCCGGGCCCTGTAAATTTATTTTTTATTTATATATGTGAGTATGAGTATATATACATGTGTGTGTGTGTGTGAGTGTGTGTGTGTGTGTGTGTACAGCTCCAGGAACCAAATCCTTCTGGGACATTCTTAATATAGCTCTGACACCAACATGAGCCAGTTTTGTTATGACATCCTGACAATGAAGAAATGGCAACAAATGGTGTAAGAGCGGGTTGTCTTACCTCAACTCCTAATGATAAGATAAAATCAGAAGACATGTCATCCTTTGATTTGTACAATAGCCAAGTTCGCTATCTACAGAAGACTGACTGTGACAACCATGACTGGGCAGAACTTATACTGGGACCAATTGAAAAGACCCTAGTCTAGGCCTTGGCTTATGATCTGTACAACAACCACGATCTCTAATTCCAGAGGTCTGACTGAGACAACTGCAACTGAGCAGATTTTATTATCCATGATGGAGCAGAAAGTTTCCAGACACCACAAAAGGACCTAGGGGAGAGTAAAAGAACATGTACGGAGCCTGTAGTTATTTTCCATGACAGTATACATCAAGGTGGAGAAACCCTGTATCTCTTAGGCAAATTCTCCCTTTCTCTTTTTCCTTTGGTTTTTGTGTCACACCCAGCAGTGCTCAGGGGCTACTCCTGGCTCTATGCTCAGAAATCGCCCCTGGCAGGCTTGGGGAACCATATGGGATGCCAGGATTCAAACCACCGTCCTTTAGCATGCAAGGCAAACGCCCTACCACCGTGCTATCTCTCCAGGCCATCCCTTTCTAATTTCCCCAATATTTACTGTGTCTATGCAAAGAAAAAAAAAGCACAAATTAATTTTTTTGATTTTGTTATTGTTTTATTTTCCCTTGGTTTGTGTGTGTGTGTGTGTGTGTGTGTGTGTGCTTTGTTTTGTTTTTATTTCTGGACCGTGGTTATTGTGTGGTTGTTGTCTTTATTGCTGTGGTGCTTTTCGACTTTTTTGATTTTTTTATTGTTGTTATATTTTTCTTCCTTTTCCCCTTCTTCTCTTAAATTGACATTTATAGCCTCTAGAAGGACTCCTCCCATTTTTTGCTTGTTTGATTTTTGCCCCATTTTATTATTATTTTTTCTTTTTCTCTTTTTTCCTTCAAAGAGAACTACATAAATTGAAGTATCTTATTCTGCCTCACAAATTGAGGGGGAAATAAGGAGGTTACCAAGACCAAATAGTTGTATGGACATTAAGTAGAAATAAAAAAAATGCCAGACTGGGGCCGGAGAGATAGCATGGAGGTAAGGTGTTTGCCTTTCATGCAGGAGGTCATTGGTTCAAATACCAGCGTCCCATATGGTCCCCTGTGCCTGCCAGGAGCAATTTCTGAGCCTGGAGCCAGGAATAACCCCTGAGCACTGCCGGGTGTGACCCAAAAACCACAAAAAAAAAAAGCCAGACTTAAACACCAAATCCAAAACCAATGACAACAGAATCGATATCCAATCTACAACAAGCTAGACACAGAGGGGACCACATATACTAGAAGCCCAAAGGGTAAAGGAGGGGGATCTGGGATGCATGCTGGGAACAGGGGTGGAGAAAAGACAACATTGGTGGTGGGAATGTCCTTAATTCAATGTCACTATGTACCTAAAATATTACTGTGAAAGATTTGTAATCCACTTTGGTCAAAATAAATATTTAAAAATATAGGATTATAATGATAGTTATTAGTGTAGTCATTTCTCTAACTGCATTTATCACTCTCAGTGGTGAGCTTCATATCATGAGCCATCCTTCCAGCTCTCATCTCTATTGTCTCTGGGCATTATTACAATACTGTTTTTTATTTTTCTTAAAACCCATAAGTGAGTGACTCTATTATATGTTCTCTCCCTCTGACTTATTTCATTCAGCATAATAGTTTCCATGTCCATCCATGCATAGGAAAATTTTATGACTTCATCTCTCCTGACAGCTGCATAATATTCCATTGAGAATATGTGCCACAGTTTCTTTAACCATTCATATGTTGATGGGCATCTTGGTTGTTTCCAGAGTCTGGCTATTTTAAATAGTGCTGCAATGAATATAGGTTTGCAGAAGTCATTTTTGTATTGTGAAAAATAGTGTTTTATTTTGTCTATTGCCATCATAGGCCATTAATTTGGAATCCCCACAGAGCTGGGTAAACTACATTGTAGATTGCATATTGTTACCATAGTCGAATTCACTCTCTTAAATCCATTAAAAGCTCCCATGGGACCTGAGAGATAGCACAGTGGTAGGATGTTTGCCCTGCAAGCAGCCAATCCAGTTTGGATGGTGGTTTGAATCCCAACATCCAATATAGTTCCCTGTGCCTGCCAGGAGTGATATCTGAGCGCAGAGCCAGGAGTAATCCTGCGTGCCGCCAGGTGTATCCCAAAAACTAAAAAAATATATAAAATAAAAGCTGCCACCTGCATGACATTTTTTTGAATGAGAGAAACAGGAGATTTCCAGTTTGAAAATGATGTCTCAATCTATTCCAATTTAAACTGTTCCTCTACCAAGTTTATAGTTTGTATTGTACAGGTCCCGCTGGGGTATTCAAAAGGGTATGTTGGATTTCCACTGAACAGGAAAAGGTGGCGGGTGCTGAACCACAGTGGTCCCAATACTCAACATTCCAGCATCTGCGACCCCAGAGGAGCTACACATTGTAGAAATATAGCTTGCTGGCCTTCAGGGGCAATCCATTTGAGCTACTTTGTGCTTTGTTAAAAATGGATGAAGGCAAAATACCTATTCTTCCAGGCCATAAAGTATATCTTATGACTCAGTATTGTAAAGATATTGCAGAACCTCTGCACCTGTGTCAAACATGCCTTTAAGTTTCTTGCCATGAATCTCTCAAAAGTTAACATTGGGCACCCTTCTTGTGTAAGCTTAGCAGTAAAGCTATTAAAGGGTTAACAAATGTATGGGGATTTGTACCCCCAAATCATCAGCCCTAGAGTTATTAGAATGTCCAGGCATAACAAAAAGAAGTAATATAAGCTACACATCTCCCTTTTTCTTTCTTTTTTTAATGTTTCTTTTTTTTGGGGGGGGGGTCACACCTGGCAGTGCTCAGGGATTACTCCTGGCTTTAGCTCAGAAATCGCTCCTGGCAGGCTCAGGGGACCATTTGGGATGCCGGGATTTGAACTACCATCCTTCTGCATGCAAGGCAAATGCTTTACCTCCATGCTATCTCTCTGGCCCCTCCCTTTTTCAAAAGTCCAAATAATCGGCATCAAAATGAGAAGTATTATTTCTCCAACATAAACAGAATCTTTAATTCTCAGATGAACAGAAATACCATTTTTGTTTTGTTTTTGTTTTATGGCCACACCCAGCAGCAATCAGGGGTTATTTCTGGCTCTGAACTCAGAAATTTCTCCTGGCAGCCTTAGGGGACCATAAGGGATGCTGGAGATTGAACCAGAAATTCCTTTAATAGTCATACTGTTTCTCCCAATAAGCAGCTCACAGTGACTGGGGGCGGGGGGTTGGTCCCTTTATGCCAGATCTTTTTTTTTTTTTTTTTTTGTGGTTTTTGGGTCACACCCGGCAGTGCTCAGGGGTTATTCCTGGCTCCAGGCTCAGAAATTGCTCCTGGCAGGCACGGGAGGACCATATATGGGACGCCGGGATTCGAACCGATGACCTCCTGCATGAGAGGCAAACGCCTTACCTCCATGCTATCTCTCCGGCCCCTTTATGCCAGATCTTAATTTGTAAGAAAACTAGGCTGATGATGTAGTCACAGTCTTAGGGCAGGAGATATCCAAATCACAACTTCCTGATGTAGTGGGTTATAATGAATTTATTGATTGCAGCTCTTACAGCCCACACTGGAAAGTATAATTACTGATGACAATGTTCACTGATTTAATGGGGCTTGGGACTGGTCCATCACTCAATTCCTAAGACTGAATGATTAGGTCTCATCTGTGAGGGGGAATCTTTGCAGTCTCTGAAAATGTCCCATATTGCTACAATTAAAGCATCTGACATGAACTCGTGGAGCTAGGGTTTGATCTCTTCCCCAAGACATGATGAGCAATAGGCTCTTGCCTAGTGGAATTCTCTACAACATCTCGGATAAAGTCCAGGTGGTCCCCTGGGGGGAAATTGCAGGGGCCTCTATCCTTTAGAAAGATAGCCTGATCCATCGGTTCCCCTGAGTTTGCCTTCATACAGAATAGACCATCAAAGCATTCACACAAGCATTCACATGAGTCTTATGTTCTACTGATCCAACATTTCGACAAGCCTGTTGATATCCTATTTTGGCCTCTTTTAGAACAGTCATCATTGGCATTCTCAAAAGCTAACGTTTTTATCAAATACTTCCTTGCCTCTAATTTGCCATTATACAGCATCCGTGAGTTTCCCAAGAAGTGTTCATAAGGCTCTGAAGCGATCTGAAAAAAAAAAATCATTGTAAAGTTACCCTTAAATTCTGTATCTATGTCAATTTTCTCTCGAGCACAAAATATAATCTCATGGATCAGTTCCAAAACAGCAGAGGGTAAAGTCTCCTGCCTGTGGGAATCTGAATAATACCCTTTCTATCAAAAGTTCATAGGACAGGGGGCTGGAGAGATAGCACATTGGTAGGGTATTTGCCTTGCATGTGGCCAACCCAGTACAGATGTTGATTGGTTCCCAGCATCCCATATGGTCCCCCAAACCTACCAGGAGTGACTTTTGAGTGCAGAGCGAGGAGTAACCCCTGAGCATTGCCTGGTGTGGCCCAAAAAACAAAACAAAACTAACAGAAAACAACAAAAAAAGTTCATAGGACAACTGAATGCCTGAAATCATCTTCCAAATGACCTAAAATGTGAAGTTTGGCTTTAGCTTCATCAGAAAACCACATTTTCAGGGCTGGAGCAGTGGAACAGTGAATAGGGCATTTGCCTTGCACAAGGCTGACCCGTGTTTGACTCCCAGCATCCCATATAGTTCCCTGAGCCTTCCAGGAGTAATCTCTGAGCAGAGCCAGGAGTAAACCCAGAGCACTGCTGGGTGTGATCCAAATAAACCAAACAAACAAAAAAAAGAAAATCACATTTCCCACTACATATGTTGGGAAACACTTAGGCAGGTCTTAGCCAAAGTATGAAAATCCTGAAAGCCCACCTTCACTCCAGGTAGTAAGGAATTCAATACAAAATACTGAAATCTGCCCATACTGTTAGCAGGCCTTTTAAAATTAGCCAATAGAGGCCACTTTCTATGCCCACATATGCTGGAGGTTGGTTGCTTTCTGATGGGAGGGAGCAGAGCAGCCACATTTCTGGCACTCTGCTGAACTGCTGCGGGGGTGTGGTGTGGTGGAGAGTAAGCTTACTTTCGTACTCAGCAACCAAGAGAACTGTGGCTGCTCATTTTCCATTTTTGTTTCATCAGGTATATTAATCTCAGCAGATGGTGATTCCTCTGGCTTAGTGCCAGTGGCTGGCTGCCAGTTACCAGCCTTGGGATCTTTGACTAATGTATATGTCACCCTGGGAATGTGCTTTTATTTTCCAATGTGGAAGATGTTTTGGAAGGCTTGGTCTGTGAATCCTGTACATAAAGAATATAATGCCTACATGGAGCAATACCAGAATGCCTAATATACAAATTACCACTCCTATATATGATATGGTAAATGATGGAAAAAAGAAAGTGGCAAGATATATGGAGGAACCAGAGTCCCTTGATCCAAAACCAAGCCATTATCATTTAGCCTTACAATAAGGAACTAGTGTCTTCATCCAATGTGAAATTATCCACTTGGGTAACCATGAAATCCACCCAGAAAACATTTCACCCATTGCTGACAATATCTCTGTTCGTGATGTCAGGTGTAGAGGAAGCCTCATACCCCAATCCTGAGGAGTTGGGGAACTTGGATTTGAAAATAACACTGACACAGGAAGTAATCCACACCAGGTTAGGGAAATAAAACAGGTTCGAGAACTTCCACCACAAGCGGGCTGCAAGTAGGCAAAGGGCACTGACAGGAAGACAAACTATGGAACCAAAACTTGTGGAAGTCTCTCAGATCTGACATCCTTATTAGGAAGAGTAGGACCACCCCTGGAAAACAGGTAAGGGTAGGAGCCAATCGAGAGGATCTTCCTGCCCAGGTGGGACAAAGAAGAAATCATCCTGATCAGGGTGAAAATTGGTTACTCAACAATTACTGTCTCATTCCCATTTCCTCCATTCCATGCCTCATATTTTGTATCCTTCCAGCCTATGGCACAGTTGATGGTGCTTAAAACAATGTAAAAATCATTATGAGGATTTATATTTCAGACTCAGTGTGCTGAATTTAAAAATCAAGTTTGTGATTGTTCTGTGTATTGTTGCTTATGAAAGAAGCATGAACGCCTGGAATACATAAAATGCTCCTTATTTATGACTGTTATGTGCATCAATTAGTGCACAAACATCCTGCAGCCTGGGCTGGGAAACAGGGTTTTCTCACAACTTCAGGTTGTTGGTGGTACATCTTCAGAGAATGACCCACAGGACTGTAAACCATGCACCGAGGAGTCCATCAACGCTTCCCTCTTCACAAAGGAAAGGAAGTTAGCACAACACAGGGGCTCATGCCACAATTTGGTTCCAGTTTGAAGAAAGTTCAGCTGCAGGGTGGAAGTTTTTGAGCATTGAGTTGTTATTGTTCTTTTTTAGTTTGTTTGTTTTGAGGTCACACCCGGAAATGCTCTGGGATTACTCCTGGCTCTGCACTCAGGAATGAATCACTTGCGAGGGAAGCTCCCTGCTCACTGCTATGCTCTGGCCCTCAGTGTTCCTTAACATGCACTCCTGTTAACACTCTTAGGAAATAGTTAATAAAAGTTAGAGAAAAAAGTTTCAACTTCCACTATTCCCATTTGATATGATGACTATTTGGAGGACACAAGAGAAACTACTGAAACAAACAATTCAGTAAGGTGGCAAGGGACCAAGGAGAGATGTTTCTACCCAAGATGAATTCAAGAACTCTGAATAGAGGCCTGTATAAGTATTGCCAGGCAGTGGTGAGGGGAAAAAAACGGCAGCCTCCTGCTCGCATCCATCCAGCAGACACAAGCCTGTGTGGCTTCTTAGTCAGTACCACTATTGTTGCTGACTTACAAACAACACCCAGTGGGAGGGAAGCAGAGGAGCCTGGGGTAATGGAGCACTTTGTGGGCATCCAGCATCTTCCTCCTGTACCACCTCTATATTACATTTCTACCACTCTCGGCTTCTATTTGTGACGTTGCTGCTAAGCTGGCTGCTTTCTGTACAGCCCAGAAGGCTGGCAAGGTTTTTTCTTGAAGCTCAATACTTACGTTGCCTGGTGATCAGGCTTCACGATGGGATGGAAGTGGAGCTGATGTTGGTCGCAAACCCTTCTCCAGGATCTGGTCCCTCCATCAGGTGGTGGCCAAAGTGGACCCCCTTCCCACTCACCCCATATTGTCCATGACCCTATTAAGAATGATCCCTGGGTAGAGAGTCAGGAGTAACCCCTGAGCACTGCCAGGTGTGGCCTCCCAAAAGAAATAAAACAAAAATAATCATGTGTGATGTTAAAATTATGTGCATGAGAAACCTTCATTAACAACATGATATGTACATCACAGAATCTCAATCAATAAAATAATTTCCTGGGCCCGGAAAGATAGCACAGCGGCGTTTGCCTTGCAAGCAGCCGATCCAGGACCAAAGGTGGTTGGTTCAAATCCCGGTGTCCCATAGGGTCTCCCGTGCCTGCCAGGAGCTATTTCTGAGCAGACAGCCAGGAGTAACCTCTGAGCATCGCAGGGTGTGGCCCAAAAAAAAAAAATTAGCCATAGGGCATTGGCCTTGTATGCAGTTGACCTGGCAGGGGCGATTTCTGAGTGCAGAGCTAGGAATAACCAGAGAGCTGCTGGGTGAGGCCCAGAAACCAATCAATGAATCAACCAATAAATAAACTTTTAAAAAATGTATAAAAGAAAAATACCTGGGGGCCAGAATGTTAGTAGAGGGGTAGGATGTTTACCTTTCATACAGTGAATGGGATTTGGTCCCCAGAACCCAATATGGTCCTGATTCTGCAGGAGTAAGCCCTGAGCATCATCTAGTATGGCCCAAAATAAACAACCAAAAAGAATGATCTCAGCTGAAAACAGACCTTATCAGAATGGGGTGGGGTGGGGAGTCAGAATTCTACCTTCCAGCTAGGCCTCAGGCATCAGAGCTGACCACCTAAACTACATAAATGGGCCCAGACTAGAGCTCCTGAACAGCTATCACACCCGGGTAGGTGGATCTATCTCTGAGCTGGAAATCGAAAGCCTTTTTTGAAACCGAGCAGGTGTGTTCCCTATTCCAGCTAGACCAGGCAGCCTTTACACCTGGCTTCCTCTACTCTATCAACTGGCCAACTCCACAGCTCCCGAAGCATACATGGCCATTAGAACTCCTCCCAATTTCACACTACTCACAGCACCAGGAGCACAGTCAACCTAAAGTGGAAGACACAGAGACCACAAGTCTTTTTTTTTTTTTTTTTTTTGGGTTTTTGGGTCACACCCAGCGGTGCTCAGGGGTTACTCCTGGCTGTCTGCTCAGAAATAGCTCCTGGCAGGCACGGGGAACCCTATGGGACACCGGGATTCGAACCAACCACCTTTGGTCCTGGATCGGCTGCTTGCAAGGCAAACACTGCTGTGCTCTCTCTCCGGGCCCGTCTTACGGTCATTACTGTAACACCCCCGTAGCAGCCATAAAAAGGGTCTGCCCTTTTACAAAGGTCTCAGGCCTTCTGTCATTGGTTGGCAGTTGGCTAGGGGTAGAAAAGCCCCGACCTCAAGTGCAGGAGTGTAGGTTGCTGGAGCTGGAGTTTGTGAGCTGCTGACTAGTGAGTGGCTACAATTTCCTACAGATTTTAGATCCTCTTGCCTCCCTGGCCTAATCATTCCTCTTACCTGGCCCCCTATCTGACTTTACTGTGGTCCCAAACCCAGCTTTCTCTTTCCCCTCTCCACCCCACTTTCGGCCAGGGGTTTGTCTACCCTGCCCTATTCTACTTGTTAAGTGAAGTTTTAAGAACATTTTTTAAATAAAATCTTTAAGCACCACGAGTATATGTAATTGGATTTGTCATGAACAGAACACTCCTTCACCTGTGCAACATTCCCACCACCAATGTCCTCCCTCCCTCCCGCCCGTATTCAAGACAGGCATTCTATTTCTCTCACTCATCAAGAGCGTCATAATTGTTAGTGTAGTTATTTCCCTAATCACACTCACCACTTTTTGTGCTGAGCTTCATATTGTGAATTGGTCCTTCCGGCCTCGTCTCTATTGTCTCTGGGCATAATTACAATAATGTCCTTGATTTTCTTAAAACCCATAGATCAGTGAGACTATTCTGTGCCTATCTCCCTCTGACTTCTTTCACTCAGCATAATAAATTCCATGTATAGGAAAACTTCATCTCTCCTCATGACTGCATAATATTCCATTTGTATATGTACCATAGTTTCTTTATCCATTCATCTGTTGAAGGGCATCTTGGTTGTTTGCAGAGTCTGGCTATTGTAAGTAGCACTCTGAGTATAGTTGTGAGGAAGGGATTTTTGAATTGTATTTTTGTGTTCCTAGCGTATATCCCTAGGAGTGGTATAGCTGGATCATATGGGAGCTCAATGTCCAGTTTTTTTGTTTTGTTTTTTTTTTTTTTTCTCTTGGTTTTTGGGTCACACCTGGCAGCACTCAGGGGTCACTCCTGGTTCTACACTCAGAAATTGCTCCTGGCAGGCTCCAGGGACCATACAGGATGCTGGGATTTGAACCACCGTCCTTCTGCATGCAAGGCATGCTCTCTCTCCAGCCCCAATGTCCAGTTTTTTGAGGAATCTCCATAGTCTTCCATAAAGGCTGGACAAAACGACATTCCCACCAGCAGTGAATAAGTTCCTTTCTCTCTCCACATCTCCGCCAGCACTGCTTGTTCTCAGTCTTTGTGATGCATGGCAGTCGCTGTGGCATGAGATGGTAACTCTGTTTTAATTTGCATTTCCCTGATTAGTGGTGTGGAGCATTTTTTTTATGTGCCTTTTGGGTATTTGTATTTCTTCTTTGGGAAATTGTTCATTTCTTCTCCCTAGTTATGATGGGTTTAGATGTTTTTTTCTTGTTAAGTTCTGTCAGTACCTTGTATATTTTTGACATTAATCCTTTATTTGATGGGTATTGGGTGAATAGTTTCTCCCATTCTGTGGGTGGCTTTTGTATCCTAGGCACTATTTCCTTTGAGGTGCAGAAGCTTCTCAGATTAATATATTCCCATCTGTTTATCTCTGCTTCCACTTATATGAAGAGTGCTGTTTCTTCCTTGAAGATGCCTTTAGTCTCAATGTCATGTAGTGTTTTACCTACGTGTTGTTCTATATACCTATGGTGTCAGGCCTGATATCAGGTCTTTAATCCATTTGGATTTGACCTCTGTGCATGGTGTTGGAGGTCTGAGTTCTCCAGATAAACTTCTCAGAGTTTTGCCTGCTCAGACTCTGACAGGCAAAGGTCCTCTGGTAACCAAGCTTGGGGATGGAGAGTACTGTGGTTAGGGTACTTGCCTTGCATGTGGCACATCCAGATCTGATTTTTGGAATCCTCATATGGTCCCCCAGCAATACAAGAAGTGATCCCTGAGTACAGAGCTAGGTGTAAGCTCTGAGCATCACTAGATGTAACCGAAAAAACAAAACCAAAAAATTAAAAAAAAACAGGGCCGGAGAGATAGCCTGGAGTTAAGGCGCTTGCCTTTCATTCAGAAGGTCATTGGTTCCAATCCTGCAACCCATAAAGTCCCCAAAGCCTGCCATTAGCGATTTCTGAGTGTGAGCCAGAAGTAACCCCTGAGCGCTGCTGGGTGTGACCCCAAAACAAAAAACAAATAAACAAAAATTTAAAAAACAAAAAAAGGCTGCCCATGTCAATGAACAAAAACAATAGAGTTCAAAAAGCAACTCAGTAAATCCAAAGATTTTAATAATGCCAGTGAGAATATTCAGTGAACTCAAAGAAATGATAGCACAGGTTCAGCAAATACAAGATAGTTTGAGTTAAAATGACTATTGACCCAGAGTCACCATGTCCCACACATGACAGCTTCAAGTCCACGGTGAGTGGGGGCGGATGAGGTTGTGCGGTCCTGGGAGCTGGTGCAAGTGCTGATACCTGCAGAAAGGAGGAGCCAGAGCTGCCACCTAGCCCTACACTTCCTTTATTCTGGGTCTTTGGGGTGGGGTGGGGGTGGGGGTCCAGTGTTGCAAACAGTAATAAATAGAGTGGAAAGGTCAAAAAAAAAAAAAGTTAAAATGAGAAACTACTGGGCCGGAGAGATAGCATGAAGGTAAGGCGTTTGCCTTTCATGCAGAAGATCTATGGTTCAAATCCCGGAGTCCCATATGGTCCCCTGTGCCTGCCAGAGGCGATTTCTGAGCATAGAGCCAGGAGTAACCCCTGAGCACTGCCAGTGTGACCCAAAAACCGGAGAAACTACTGCAATCAGAAATGAAAAAAATGAGTATGGTACGTTACATAAAAAAAAAAAAAAATCAAACTAGAAATAAAGACTAGGAGCAGGGGCAAGTGGTCTCAGATGTATTGGAGAGGAAATAACTAAGGACAGAACTAAACATCCAAGAGGTTGGAGCGATAGCACATGGGTAGGGCATTTGCCTTGCACATGACCAGGGGGCAAAGGGTAGTGGTGGGTCTGCTTGGTGGAGGAAGGTTGATACTGGTGGTGGGAAGGGTCCTGATTCATTGTATATTTGAAATTCAATTATGTGGACCACAACTGCTTCAATAAAATAAAATAAATTAAATTAAAATTAAATAAAATTAAAAAATTAAAAAATAATTAAAATGAAAAACAAACTCAAGAGCATTTGGGGCTAGAGCAACAAATAGCACAGTAGGTAGCTTCTTTGCCTTCCATGAAGTCTACCTGGAATCCCTGATACTCCAAGAGAACTGTGCTCGCCAGGAGTGATTCCAGAGCGCAGAACTAGGAGTAACTCTCAGAGCACTATCGGATGTGGCTCAAAAACAAACAAACAAAAAAAAACTCAAGAGAAGTTCTAAACAACAGATTAACAGCAGTTGAGCTCCAAAATGAGAAAAATAAAAAATTAAAAAAACATAATCTGAAAAGAAACAAATTTACATACATAGGAAAGACCCCCCCCCCAATTCACAAATTAAATTCTTACAGACAGGACTATAGTAGAAAAACTCAATGAAATAAACACACCACCAGTACACTCCAGGCAGCTAGATTATCATTCAGATTTAAAGCTTCAGAAACACCAACCTCTTCGTTTTTTTTGGAGAGGGGCACACCTGTCGGTGCTCAGGGGTTACCCCTGGCTATCTGCTCAGAAATAGCTCCTGGCAGGCATGGGACCATATGGGACGCCAGGATTTGAACCAACCACCTTAGGTTCTGGATCGGCTGCTTGCAAGGCCTTTAGGCCGCTGTGCTATCTCTCTGGCACCAAACACCAACCTCTTAAGGAATGCATCATCTTTTATTTTGTTGTTTTTGAGCCACACCCGGCAGCACTCAGGGGCTACTCCTGGCTCTGTGCAAAGAAATCACTTCTGGCAAGCTTGGAGGACCATACAGGATGGTAGGGATTGAATCCGGGCCGTCCCGGGTCATCTGTGTGCATGGAAAACGCCCTACCACTGTGCTAACACTCCTGCCCAGGAACTCATCATCTTTGTTTTTAGGTCACACCCGGCTTCACTCGGGTTACTCCTGGCTCTTGAGATCAAAAATCGCTCCTGGCAGGCTCGGGGGACCATATGGAATGCCAGGATTCTTACCAACAACTATCCTGAGTTGGTTTTGTGCAAGGCAAGCACCCTACTACTGTGCTATCTTTCTGGCCCCGGAATTCATAATCTTGAAACTGCGGGTATCCTCTCCCCCACCTGAATGATCAGAATTACCCACACCTGGAGTGGGTGGGTAGAGGAGTCTGCATGGGGGAGAGAGGGGTAAGAGAGTTAGAGAGGTAGAGAAGAGGCATCAGGAGAGAGAGCCATACTCATCGGACTCAGCATCAGCAATTCAGTATCATCAGGGAAGCATCAGCTGTGGCATCACCAAAGGGAGTTGGTCAGCCTGGAGGCCAATTAGTAAGCCTGGAAAAAGCTGCTGAAAGGGAGACAGAGGCCGAGAGAGCCCAGGAAGAGTGGAGAAGTAGCTGCTAGGAAAAGGCTTATTATAGAGGCCATGTGAGGAGATGTGCATGGCGGTAGGGACTGTGAAATAAAGCTGGCTGACTCCTGGAACTTCATCTGACTGCTTTGGGAATCTCTCCGCCCTCACCTGGCTGCCACCTTCAGACTGGCCAAGCCTAGAGGCTGCAGGAGCCGGGTCGAACCCAGCAAGGCCTCACCATCCCCACAACAACACTAGGATTCTTTATTTTATATTAAGACAACAGAAACCACTTTGCTCTAAGTATTAAAAGACATGACAAACTGGGGCTAGAGTGATAGTACAGCACATAAGGCACTTGCCTTCCATGCAGCCAATATGGACTAGATCCCTGGTACCACATCGATTTTCCCAAGTACTGCCAAGAGTGATTCCTGAATGCAGAGCCAAGAATAACCCCCAAGTACTAATGGGTATGGGCCCTCGGCCTCAAAATCATGTAGCAATCACCATAAATTTACTTTCACCACAACAGCAGGGGGATTATAGTTGGAACACTGTATGCCTGAAACAACTGCATTATAAGCAACTTTGCAAACCAGCATTTTATAAAAACAAAATTTTAAAAATATGTAGGGGACCAGAGATAGGACAGCAGGCATTGTGCTTTCCTTACTTGTGGCCTCCAGGTTTGATTGCTCCCTTGAGCATAAATCATAAATCATGAATCAGCATAAATCAGTCAGGACTGATTTCTGGTTGCAGAGTGAGAAATAAGCCCAGAGCACACACTTGGCATGACCCCAAAACAACCAAAAAACAGACCAGAATGGTAGAATAGTGGAGGGCACTTGCCTTGCATGTGGCTGACCTTGGTTCCATCTATGGTATCCCAGAGTCCTCGAGCCTGCCAGGAGTGATTCCTGAGCATAGAGGCGAGAGTAACCTTTGAGCACCACTGGTGTGACCCCAAAATCAAAAAGACAAATGAACAACAAAAAACAAATATATGTACCAGAATGGAAAAATCGAGAAAATAATGAACAGACATGGGAAGCTGGAAAGATATCTCAACTAGCTAGAGCATTTTGTATGCAAGACACCCAGTTTTATCCCCAGTACCAGTCTCCCAAGTACAGCCAAGATGAACTCTTGAGCACCAAACCAAGAGTAGGTAGGTCTTAAGCACCAATAGATGTGCTAAAACAAGACATGTTACCACTGCATACACACACACACACACACACACACACACACACACACACACACACACACACACACACACACACTCCCTCCTAGCCTTTGCATTATATGTTCAAAGCCAGAGAAAGGGCTCCAAAGAGTACAGTAGAGGGTCAGCTCCTACACTACATTTTCCCTGAGGAGACAGTTCTAGGAAGGTTGGAGTGAGGGATCTCAGGGCAATCACACTAGTGATGTTCACTGCCAAGGATTGGCAGTTTCCCTGTATGTGAAAGAATATAATTAAAAGTTAAAAATTTTTAGCACTAAGTAAATGCACTGTGTTCAGGCAAAAACTGTTCAAAATAGAATGGAAAGTGAACATACCTCAAATCTATTAGAATAAAATAACTTTAAAAACAGAATACAAGAGCCGGAGGGATAGCACAGTGGTAGGATTTTTGCCTTGCATGTGGCAGATCCAGGACACACCTGGTTCAATCCCTGGTGTCCCACATGGTCCACCTAACCAGGAGCAATTTCTGAGTGCATAGCCAGAAGTAACCCACTTAAGAAGCTACGCATACACTTCTATTTGTCAATGACGGGAGGAATCTTATTTTTCCAACAGTGACCAACTTCCAGCTGTCTGAGCACAGGAACATGGCTACTGTGAACAATAAACTAGTTTTTGTTGCATTTACACATGCTAGTCCCGTTCCAAAGTGCAGATAAAGCATATGTGGGGTTCGTGGTCTCGAGAAACATATGGGAGGGTCCAGAGAGAGCAAAGCGGGGAGTACACTTGCCTTGTACACAGCCAAGTCAGGTTTGATCCCTGGCATCTCATATGGGATAAACCTGAACTTGCCAGGAGTGATTTCCGAGTGCAGGGCCAGAGTAATAAGTATTTTTGGCCCTAAGACATGGCTCAAGTTACTTGAGCATAAGCAATGCATGTGCAGGGTGCAGGTTCTGCCCCAGAACCAAGATGACCCACATCCACAATATGTATTCCCTATAAGCTTTGGGGGATTTTTCTTTGGCTACACTCTGGATTCAGGAAACCATATGAAGAAATACTGGGGATTGAACCTGGGTTAGCCACACAAGCACCAACGGGCTACACTGTCTAGCCTCCCTCCCCAAACAAACTTTTGAAGAACTAAAATGATGGGGGATTTGATCCCCAGCACTAGAGTTCCCGAGCATGGCCAAGAATGAGTTCTGAGCACCAATAGGTGTAATCTTCCTGCTCAAAGATACATGATAGTTATCATTTATATGGGCTGGAACAGTCTGGACGTGGATGTGAGAAGTTAGGGGTAGAAAATAAGTGCTACAGGGCCAGAGCAATAGTACAACAGGTAGGATGTTTGTTTTGCACGAAGCTGACCTGGCTTCAACTTCTGGCATCCCATATGATTCCCAGAGCCTGCCAGGAGTAAGCCTCAAGCACAGGTGTGCCCTGCCAAAAGGAAAAACTGTTTATATTTACAAAAATAAACAAAACAATTACAAACTTATAAATCACATTGGAGAGGGAGAAAGAGTCCTCCAGCACACCACTAGAAATCCACACATGCACAGAACAGCTTGAACAAGTTACATGGATGAAAAAAAATAGTAAAATGTCCAAAAAAAATAAAGCTCAGACATACAAACATACACAAACATGTATCTGATGAAGAGAAAATTCCCACACTTGTACAAAGATTGACTCATACTTTGAAAACAGAGAAACCTTTGGCAGCAAAAAACAAAAAAATAAAAATAACCCCCAACAAGAGTATGTTTTATCTGGTGAGTTAAGAGAAATCAGTACTTGTGGAAAGTGAAGACCACATAATCACCTTCAAATTGTTTTCCGAGAGGTGCAGAGGTGACTCAGAGACACTGGTGATACCACAGGCTGGATGCAGCCTTGGAGGGCAGCACTGCCTACCAGCAGGGTACTGGATCCTGGTGCCCAAAGGAGTGTGATCACAAGTCCTGGTAAACCCATCTAAAATTTTTTTTTTTTTTGGTTTTTGGGCCACACCCAGTAACGCTCAGGGGTTACTGGCTATGCGCTCAGAAGTTGCTCCTGGCTTCTAGGGGGACCATATGGGACGCCAGGGGATCGAACCGCGGTCCGTCCTAGGCTAGCGCAGGCAAGGCAGCGCCACCACCCGGCCCCCACCCATCTAAAATTTAATCCCCAGCAAGCACAGCAACAGACAGTAACTACACACACCAGACCCTCATTCCAACAGCAGAAGGAAAAGAATCTAATGAACTCAAAGCGTATACTAAATGGTGAAAAAAATTTTAAGTGTTCATAAACAAAACCCATCCAACTTCATTTGAACATTCACATATTCACACATATGAAAAACTCTTGCAAAAGTATTAAGATATGTATGTGAAGGTTTAGTGAACTTAAGTACCATATGTTCAGATGCAATTTTAGAGCTAAAAGGGCCTCTCATTTTATGTTGACTTGTCCTATTGCAGCATTAAAAATGTGTTCGGAGGCGTGGGACCAAGAGCACAACAGGTAGGGCATTTGCTTTGCATGTGGCTGATCAAGGTTCAATCCCCACCATCCGTATGGTCCCCTGAGCCTGCAATGAGTAATTTCTGAGTGCAGAGCCAGGAGTAACACAAGAGCCACTAGGCCCAACAAAACAAAGTAGCAGAGAAACTTGTCATTAACTTGTTTAATTTCAAATGTAAAAAAATTAGCATCATCACACCACCTTTGTAAATTAAGTATCCTTTTAATTATAAACTTTAATAAAAATCTCAACTCCTATCCATTTGAAATGTTTCGTTTTGCCACTTGGCACAGTAGGTAACAGAAGATATTCAAACTTATATAAGAAAATATCCACTTAAGCTATATATTCATAAACTCCTGTACCTTTGCCTCCATAGTCTCAAAACTCCAAGCAACAAGTTTAGCCCATTAGTAAAGGGAACTCTTGCCAGTTTTATCACAAGTAAAATATTTCTCTTCTAGGCCACAGTATTAGTTTGGTTGATCAGGCTCCACACTACTGAGATACTTAATGTGGTCTACAGGACCAGGAGACCAGTTTCCAATACTCAATCAAATTCATACTCTGCAATTAACAACCTGTAAAACGATGAATCATCAGCGCTTTCATTTCCTCATTGTAAAATAGGGCTTAACAACACCCAAATCAAATTACTACTGTTTATGTTAAAGTGCATGTCAAGTGCTTGGAATACTGCCTGGCAAACACTATGTATATACCTCAAATGCTTTTGCAGAATCTGGGCTATTACAATAAATATGCTAAGTAAAAGGTCCTATACATACCACCTTAGATATTCATTTAAGATTTAAATCTATTATGAAAATATATATCTTGTTGGACAGAAATAACTTAGAAATCATATAGTCTTAGCCTACTATCTAGAAAAGCTAAGGAGGTCAAGAAAAAATTGTAACACTCAGATGGCATTTGTCAAAAATAACTACTCCCACTTCTTAGTAAACACATAAAACTCATTATAAAATGGTAACTTCAAAACCAAAATGCCATAAATTGAGTTTTAGCTTCAGTCTACATGTATTTAATGCACGATTCCTCTTCTAATCTGAAAGCTAATGTTTCTTAAAATGCACTGAGGGGCCGGAGTGATAACACAACATGGCCGACCTGGGTTTGATTCCCCATCCTAATGGTTACCCAAATGTAGAACTGATTCTACAGAGTACTGGTTTCTCATATTACTTTACTCTACTGCAAAATACCAGGGATCACTCAAAAAAAAAAAATTATTTTTGCTCTTTGGGCCACAGCCAGTAGTGCTCATGGCTTTTTCCAGACTCCAAACTCGTGTATCCCCTGGAGGGGCTCCAGGGACCAAACCCAGGTACAGGGCAAAAACCCTATCTGCTATACTATCACTGCAGCCCCACCATGATCACTTTAAGCTCTGGCAATGCTCATAACTTACTTAGACGATAAATAACCTTATCCAAGAGCCCACATTTAAAATAGCAAGTATAACATAGAAATGATCAACAAGAGTATTTCTAGAATACTGACAAGTATTTGTTGTACTAAATACTTAAGACGATAGCCTGTGGTAGATAATCTAAACTGTTTCCAAAAGTCTTCAACAGAGGGGCTGGCTGGAGTAATAGCACAGCGGGTAGGGTGTTTGCTTTGCACATAGCCTACCCGGGTTCGATCCTTGGCATGCCATAGATCCTCCAAGCCTGCCAGGAACAATTTCTGAGCACAGAGCCAGGACTAATTGCTGAGCCCCCCTCCCCAATTTTTTAAAACTCCAATAAAATAAAATGCCATCACTTTCATTTTCACATCGAGTTTTCTGTCGTTTGTCAGTTTTTAAAGTTAACTCATAATCGCTATTTAAATACTTTCATTTTGCAAAGCCATAGTACAGCTTACCTGTTGTTATAGCTACATTTATTTCATAGGACCTAAAATATACAATTAAGTATTAAAGACAAACTTAAAATATTCCTTCAATAATTTTCAAGCTTACATAAAGTGTACCATACCAATTTCCTAATATCTTCATACCTTTTTATTCAATTCTATTTAGACAGCAAGACTAGCAAAATACTTAGCACATGTGGCCCCTCCACCTACAGATTTTCCTATGCAGTTTTATCAACAAAGGAGAACACCTCACCTCTGTATTCAAATTTCATAGCTACTACCACTACCAAGAAAATGGTGAAGCACCAAGTCCCATTTCTCATGAGTTTGAACACATTAAGAGTAAATTACCTAAGACTAAAGGATCAAGCCTTACCTTACAAAAAAAAACAATAGCCACATCAATTTAATTCCATAATCATACTACCTATTCAATTTATTAAAACTTGTAATCAACATAGTAATCAATCGAATGCTCGACTGCTGCTCAAAGGGAGACACCAGAAAAACTGCCTTGCAACCAGTACATATTCCTTCTAAGTAGAGATGGGAGAAATAAATGACAAATCTAGTTGTCTAAAAAGACAATTCACTGTACACATTTTATTTACAGTTTTGTACACTGTCTTAATATGAATGGGACCGCTTTTCTACTTGAGCCATTTTTAACCAAAGCAAAATAACCTAAGTAAATACAAATTGTTAAAATACAGCATAAAGATACAAAAACATACTAATTCTAATTAGGAATGTAATTATGATGTTACATTTTTTTATAATCCACAATTATGTTTAAGAAATCACACAAACATAGATCACTGATTTGAATGAAATGCACAAACTTGTAGCAAAGCCTTGTAGTTACAAAAAAACAAAAAATTACCAAAGAATGCACAAAATTATGTTTATTCCACCTTTGTGTCATATTCCTGGATCCTTTACCAATGTTACATGAGGAAAACCAAAAGCAAAACGAAATGAAAACCTGAAATCAGAATCACTAATGTTATCAGTAGGGAAACCAATAAATTAAAATCTAGCAGCCATCAGCAAGAGCACAGCAGAGACAATGCCATAAAAGAGAAAAAGACTGGATGCATCACTCTCTTCTTAAACCAGCAAATAAGCTCCAAATACAATAGAACATTAACAATTTTTTTCCTGTAAAATATGAGAACGCAAGTTGTTGGATTTTTCTCAGTATTTTGGATGGTTAGAATGTACCTGTCATGTTAATTCTACTAAACTATAACACAGTGAGCCAGGAACACATTTATGGATTCTAGGGATGATGTGTACTGTAATTCTTTGATTGGGAATAGTGGACACTAGCCAAAATTAAAAAAAACAAAAACAAAAACAAAAAAAACAGAACAAAACCTAAAAACAAAAACAAAAGTACAAGACAAAGGCGAAAGAGACTTCTCTTATATCTAGCAACATTTAGATGGAAATCAAATTTAAATGCAGTCCACTCTGCTTTTGAAGAGGCTTTGGTTCAGCTCCCAAATCTCGATTGCTTGACGCAGTCTCCTATGAGAATACTCAGAAGGTGTCTTCTTAAACAACAAATCTATTTTTAGTGGTAGAGCCGCTCTTAGTAGCTGTGTCTGCATGGGACTGATAACCAATAACTATCTTTGGAGGAAGTCCTAGCCTTTCCTTGTATACCCTCCTAAAAGGAAGAGAAAAAGAAAGCCATTACTTTTTGTCACAAACACATACAAAACGCTAGTATTCTTTATCTTTGGGGAAGAGGTGTCTGGCCCAGGGCTAACTCTAACTCTGGTGGTGATCAGAGGCTAGCCCTGATCACTCCTGGATTTGGATCAGGGTTAGTCATATGCATATGCATGCTCCTGGTCCCTGTAACCTTTCTGTCAAATGCGACAATTAAAACTAAATCTGAGAAACAGTCCCCTTTTTCTATTAGCAAAAATTGTTCTTTTATTTTCCAAAATTGTGATTAACAAAAGCAGATATTAGTCATTGAACTCCTTTTTTTTTTTTGGTTTTTGGTTTTTGGGCCACACCCGGCAGTGCTCAGGGGTTACTCCTGGCTGTCTGCTCAGAAATAGCTCCTGGCAGGCACGGGGGACCCTATGGGACACCAGGATTCGAACCAACCACCTTTGGTCCTGGATTGGCTGCTTGCAAGGCAAACGCCGCTGTGCTATCTCTCCGGGCCCAGTCATTGAACTCCTAGTGATCACATTTCATAGTATCTAATTAATTACATTATAAATACATATTGTTAGAAACATGTCAAATGAATATTTAGACAAAAATCTAAAATACACAACTGTATTTTACATAAATGCACAAAATACTGCATATTACCATTTTCCATCTAATTACCAGAGCACACACTCAACTGTTTTTGAGGGAAGGGGTATTTGAGCTACACCCAGCTGTGCTTTACTCCTGTGGTTCTGGAATCACAGATCACTTCTGGAGGGCTCAGGGGGACCATATGTGTTATCAAATTTGGACCAGCCACATGCAAGGGAAGCAGTTTACTGGCTGTACAATCTTTCTAGGCCCTCAGACTACAACTTCCCTTTTTTTTTTTTTTTTTTTCGTTTTTGGGCCACACCCGGCGGTGCTCAGGGGTTACCGGGTTCAATCCCAGGCATCCCATATGGTCCCCTGAGCCTGCCAGGAGTGATTTCTGAGAGGGAGGGGTGGGGTAAGGAGGGGAAGGCAGGCAGGTAGCAGACCCAGGTTCAATCTCCAGCATCCCATATGGTCCCCCAAGTCTGAAAGGAGTGATTTCTGAGTGCAGAGCCTGAGCACCACTGGATGTAGCCCAAAATCCAAAAATAATTTTTCCCATTAAGTAGGGAAGTCATATGAAGAGGAACATCTGAAGACTGAGGAGCAAAAACAATGCTATGAGGCAACAGCTCATAAGAAAAGTGAGTGTAAAAGAAAAAGTTGACATGGGAAAATGAGAGATCACAAAGCACATTATAGGCCACAGCAGGTATCTGAATCTTTATTCCAAGGAAAAATAACAAAGTAAAATAAAATAAAATGACAAACACATCTTTTTTTGGTTTGTTTTAGGCCACACCCGGTTATACGCTCAGAAATCGCTCCTGGCTTGGGGGACCATAAAGGGGTGCCAGGGGAATCAAGCCACGATTCGTCCTAGGTTAGCGTGTGCAAGGCAAACACACTACAACTTGCTCCACTGTTCTAACCTGATAATCACATTTTGATGAACCATTAATACAGGGTACTTTTATCCTCTTTTTTTCCCTATCCTCTTAAATAGCTTCATTATTGTCCCTAAAAAAGTACATAAAATGTTTTTAAAAGTAATCGAACATAATTGTCTAATTTTAGACTTATATTATGGTTAAACACACCACTCTCACACCCTCAAGTATCAGCCATCATTGAAAATGCCAGAAAGCTAGAGCTTAGCTCGGGTGAAAATAAAAAAGAAAGCTTTTCTTGGATGCTGGAGAAATAAAGGGCATGGCACTTGCCTTGCACACAACCAAGTCAGGCTTGATTCTTAGCACCATATAAGATCAAGCAGCAGCAGGAGTGACCCCTTTGACCTCAGGAGCAAGCCCTGAGAACAACCAAGTATGGCTCCAAAACACTCAAGCTTTTTCCGAACCAGGGAAAATTCAGAGTAAGACTCCATGATTTGATGAGGGAGCCCCAAGGTTGATCCCATGCATTGTTTACTCGCCAGCACCACCAGAAGTGGTCCTAAAAATAAGGTTTAATTTTACTAGCTTTAATGTAGTGAAAAGGAAACCCTAGACAATTATGGATGGGTGGGAAAATGACAGAACTATTATCATATGCCAATATTTACATTATATACATATATATGTATAAATGCATATATATGCACTATGATTTTAATGCTAACATGTTACAGAACATTATATAACTTATTGATAGAATCTATAAATAAGATATTGTAGACCAACAATTTAAGTCTTTGAATGCATTTATTGAGATAGCACAAGATCCCCAATAAAGATATTTACTAAAGGGGGTAAGGAGAAAAGACAGCACAAGAAAAAATTACCTATAAATAAGGTATTTTTAAAGCTACAAGTAAGTTTGGCTGCAATGATCTTACTGTTTTAAGAGTGATATGTAAAGAGAGTGACGCTTACCCTATATGTGTGACCGCCTCTCTGTTTTCACATTCAGTAGTCCATATTGCTATCTTGTCACCTTTAGCTCTAACATTAACAACGGCTCCACACACATCATCACTGTAATCATCGAAAGATTCTCCAATAAGGCACAGCAGCTGAAAAAGATGATTCAATCCCGAATTACAGTCAATGAATTACAAAACAGCTAACTAAAAGTGTTTCCATTTCACCTATAGATCAGAAATTTTAAACTTAGTAAAAGGTGACTTTGGGGTATCAATGATATTCACTGATAAAGGCTTTCTATTCCAACTTAAAAAAAAAAGCATGGCTTGTTTACCCTAGAGCAGTTTGTATTTATTTAATGGACTGAAATAGCAACTTACGCTTTTTGTTTCCAGTATTTAATAAATACCACCTTTTGTGGGTGTAGGATATCTAAAATCTTTTTCTTGGCCAGGTATGAAACCCAGTGCCTCACACTTTTAAGGCATGTACTCTGAAACTAAAGCATATTCCCGCGCCCCCCCCCCCATTCATTTTAAGCCTAGACTAGTGGCATATATTTAGTATTATACAATAGAAACCACCACCCATCTCCAGAGCTAACGAAACTTTGCTAAAATAAAATGTCAATGTAGAATATAAATGATTATTTACTGAATCATTCCCCCAAAGCAAAATTAAATCTTACAAATTAATCCTTCAGGGACAGAACAAGAGATAAGGGAGGCACTGGTTCCCTCAAGCACCGCCAGGGGTCTCCAAAGCAGGCCATAGAATAGGCCCTGAGCCTATCAAGGCACTTGTCCACCCCTCGAAAGGTATCAACACCCCCCTCCCACATGATACACATGCACACATAACATATACCGCTAGGAGTATGAATGCTGAGGTAGGAGTAAACCTTGAGCACGGCCAGGATTCCAGGCTAGTACACAGGTCTTGTATGTGGAGTTCCCTGGTTCAATTCCCTGTACTGCATGGCTGGCCCAGCACTGCCAGAGTGGTATGTCCTATACCCCACACAAAGCCTCCAGTAATGGCCCACAGATCACCTTTTGAGTAAGTGGCTTAGAGTTAAATTCCTTGTAACACAGCTAATGCCAAATGTGTTCACTGACTTTGCCACAACAAAGCATGTAGTGTCTCTGGTATATCACAACAAGAAGACACCCCAAATTATCACACAAATAACTGAAAAAGGGAAAGGGGTACATGAAAAATACACCTGTTTTGTATTTTGTTCTTGGGCCACACCCAGCAAAGATCAAGGGTTACTCCTGACCCTGCACTCAGGAATTAATTCTGGTGATACTTAGGGGCCAAAATGAATGCTAGCGATCAAACCTGGGCCAGTCACATGCAAAGCAAACTATTGCTCTACTCCCAATAAACCTGCCATTTTATTTTATTTTATTTTTGTTTTGGAGCCACACCCCACAGTGCTCAGGGGTTATTCCTGGTTCTGTGCTCTCCCCCTGGCAGGCTAGGGGGACCATATGGGATCCTGGGACTCGAACTGGGGTCCACCCAGGTCAACCCGTGCAAGGCAAATGCCCTCTGGCTATATATATACCTATATCTCCAGTCCTATACCTGCAATTTTAAAAAGCAAGTAAAGAAGTCAAACTCTCACTGTTTGCAGATGACATGGTGCTCTATTTAGAAAATTCGAAGACTCTACCAAAAGCTTCTAGTAAAGTGGCAGGCTACAAAATTAACACATAGAAATCCATGGCATTTTTATATAAAAATAAAGACTTGGGACCATATGGGACGCCAAAAACCACACCAAAAAAAAAAAAAAAAAAGACTTGGGGCCAGAGTGATAGCACAGTGGAAAGGCATTTGCCTCGCACACTGCCAACCTGGGATGGACCCGGGTTCGATCCCTGGAATCTCATATGGTCCCTTGAGCCTGCCAGGGTTTCTGAGTGCAGAGCCAGGAGTAACCCGAGTGCTAAAGGGTGCAACCCCAATAATAATAAAGAACAGAAAGAGATATTAATAAAAACAATCCCATTGACAATTGTGCCTCAGAAAAACAAGTCAACTTAAGTAAAGAGGTGAAGGACTTCTACTGCACTCCAAGAAATAAAAGAGGACATGAGAAAATGGAAACATATACCCTGATCATGGACTGGGAGAATTAACATAATTAAAATGGCAATCCTGGGGCCGGCAGGGTGGCACTAGAGGTAAGGTGTCTGCCTTGCAAGTGCTAGCCAAGGAAAGACTACGGTTCGATCTCCCGGCGTCCCATATGGTCCCCCCAAGCCAGGGGCAATTTCTGAGCGCTTAGCCTGAACATCAAACGGGTGTGACCCGAAAAACCAAAAAAAAAAAAAAAAAAAAAAAAAAAAAAAAAAAAGAAAAGGCAATCCTGGGCCAGAGTGATAGCACAGCAGTAGGGCATTTGCATGTAGCCAACATGGGACAGACCCAGGTTGGATCCCTGGCATCCGATATAATCCCCCAAGCCTGCCAGGAGCTATTTCTGAGCGCAGAACCAAGAGTAACTCGAGTGCTGCCAGGTGTGGACCCAAAACTAAACTAGTAATACTTCCCCAAGGTTTGTACAGATTTAATGCAAACCCTCTGAGGATAACTGTGACATTTTTAAAAGAAGTACATCAAATACTCTTAAAATTCGGGCCCAGGGGCCAGAGAGATAGCATGGAGGTAAGGCGTTTACCTTTCATGCAGAAGGTCATCGGTTCGAATCCCGGTGTCCCATATGGTCCCCCATGCCTGCCAGGAGCAATTTCTGAGCACGGAGCCAGAAAAAACCCCTGAGCACTGCCGGGTGTGACCCAAAAACCACAAAAAAAAAAAAAAAAAAAAAAAAAAAAAAAAAATTCGGGCCCAGAGAGAGAGCACAGCAGCGTTTGCCTTGCAAGCAGTCGATCCAGGACCAAAGGTGGTTGGTTCGAATCCCAGTGTCCCATATGGTTCCCTGTGCCTGCCAGGAGCTATTTCTGAGCAGACAGCCCAGGAGTAACCCCTGAGCACCGCTGGGTGTGGCCCCAAAACCAAAAACAAAAAACCTCTTATAATTCATTTGCAACAATAGATCCCCACAAAGAGCTAAAGCAATACTTTGGAAAAAAAAAAACCTTGAATCAGACTTGAAACCATTCCACGACATCAACATGACTAGGATCCAAAGGCTAACCACGGAACGGGAGAAATTACTCTCCCAATAGCCACTAGGTAAGGGGCTAATACCTAAGATAAAGGTGCAGACAGAAACTAACAAGAAGGGGTGAGAGCGACGGGCATTCGCCTTGCACGCAGCCAACCCAGGACGGATGGTGGTTCGAATGCCAGCGCCCCATATGGTCCTGAGCAGCCAGGAGTGATTTCTGAGTGCAGAGCTAGGAGTAACTCATGAGTGCTGCGCCGGGTGTGACCGCCCCCAAATATATATACCGTATTTTCCGGCATATAAGACGACTTTTGAAACCAAAAAAAGTCAACCAAAAATCGGGGGCCGTCTTATACGCCAAGTATATCCCGAAAAATGTTTCAATATGCTGCTAAACGAAAATTGTCTGAATATTGCCACAAAACAAATTTTCCAACTCGATCCTGCACCACTCACTGCCAGGCTGCTCAGACCACCTCTCTGACTCAGCCCATCCAAGCAGGCTTTTTGTGCATGGAAATTAGACAATGTTCTGTACCAAATCTACACTGTCAAAAGCTGCTCAGATTGGCCAGAGTCAAGAGGAAGTCTATGACAGTAGAACCTTTGAACCTTTGCTTGTTGTGATTGGCTCACTGTGGTACATACCGTTAGGGGGTTGTCTTATACGCCGGCAAATACAGTATAAAAGAAATTAACAAGAAAAAAATGTAACCCTATCTAAAGACAGAGAGATTGAACAGACATTTCCTCATGGAAGAAAGATGGACAAAAGGCTCATGAAAAAGTGGTCCATATCACTAATCATCATGTAGATGTAAATCAAAATAACAATAGGTATTGTCACACCACAGAGATTGGCACACATCACAAAGAACAAGAACCACCAGTGCTGGTGTGGATATGAGGGAAAAAGAGACTCATTCATCCTGGTGGGAATGCTTTCTAGTCCAGCTTTTTAGGAAAACAATATAGACATTTCTCAAAATAGTGGAAATTGAGCTTCCTTATGATTCAACAATTTTATAAAAATATAATTAATAATCAACACCAATAATATTGATTATTAGCACTAGTAATCAATATAATAAATAATAACATAATTTTTATATTATGTTTGTGTTTCTAGGATATATCCCCTAGGAGAGGAACTAAAACATAATATAAAATATTCTCTTTGCTTCCATGTTCGTCGCAATCTGTTTATAATAGCCAGAATATGGAAGCAATCCAACAACAGATGGGTGGCTAAAGAAACTGCGGTACATCTAAACAATGAAATACAATACATGGGCTAGAGAGATAGCATGCAGAAGGTCATTGGTTCGAATTCTGGTATCCCATATGGTCCCCCGAGCCTGCCAAGAGCAATTTCTGAGCGTGGAGCCAGGAGTGATCCCTGAGCGCTGCCGGATGTGACCCAAAAACCAAAACCAAAACCAAAACCAAAAAAGAAAGAAATACAATGCAGATGTTAGGGGAAAAAATGAAGTCATAACTTGTGCTTATAAATGGACATGGAAATTATGCTGAGTGAAATGAGTCAAAGGGAGAGGGATAGGGCCCAGAGAGAGAGCACAGTGGTGTTTGCCTTGCAAGCAGCCAATCCAGGACCAAAGGTAATTGGTTCAAATCCCGGTGTCCCATATGGTCCCCTGTGCCTGCCAGGAGCTATTTCTGAGCAGACAGCCAGGAGTAACCCCTGAGCACTGCCGGGTGTGGCCCAAAAACAACAAAAAAAAAAAGTTAAGAAGGGTCTACTATGAAAGGGACATGCATGGCACCCCTTCATTAAAGTTGTGCAAATCAGTGTCAGAAAAGAGAGGGGGGCCAGAGTGTGATATAGCACAGCGGTAGGGCATTTGCCTTGCACAAGGCCAACACTGGACGAATCCTGGTCTGAGTTCTAGCATCCTATATGGTCCTCGAGCCTTCCAGGAGCAATTTCTGAGTGCAGAGCCAGGAGTAAACCCTGAGCCCCACAGGATGTGACCCCCCCCCCACCAAAAGAGAGAATTAAAATGCCTGCCCCAGAAGCAGGCAGGGGAGGGGGAGTGGGAGGGAAGAGGGCATCAGGGAAGGTGAGTGAAAAACTGAACAGTGGCAGGAAATGCACACTTGTACGTTGGATTGTACATTGGATTACTGTAACTCAACCATGAACAACTTTATCTGTGAAAACAAACTGTAGTATGAACAACCTTGTAACCAAGGTGTTTAGATAAAAATAAATAAATAAATAAATAAGGGTCAAATGCTATCTTCCCAAAAAAGGAAAACAAACTACATTCAAACATTTTATTTTTTTTCTTTCTCTGCTGGAGACTGAGGACTCACGTTTATTTTGAAAGTCTGAATAGGGGTATCAACGGCTTTGTTTACTGTCTCTCCGTCTCCAAGCCACATTAAAAGATTTCTCATTTTTTCTTTTTTTTTTGGTTTTTGGGTCACACGCGGCAGTGCTCAGGGGTTCCTCCTGGCTCCATGCTCAGAAATCGCTCCTGGCAGTCTCAGGGGACCATATGGGATGCTGGAATTCGAACCACAGACCTTCTACATGCAAGGCAAAAACCTTACCTCCATGGTATCTTTCCGGCCCCTAATTTTCATTTCTTTTCTTTTTTGGTTTTTGGGTCACACCCGGCAGCACTCAGGGGTTACTCCTGGCTCCACACTCAGAAATCACTCCTGGCAGGCTCGGGGGATCATATGGGATGCTGGGATTCAAACCAATGACCTTCTGCATGAAAGGCAAATGCCTTACCTCCAAGCTATCTCTCCTGCCCCTAATTTTCATTTCTTAACTGAGACTATGATCCCTGCTCCTAAAAGTCTTTGAAACTGAACTAGAAAATCTCTTCGTACTAAGTCATAAAGTGGTAAAATATAAGTTATAAATTGAACAAAAAGTTCCAGATACATGGAGGCTGGAGCAATAGCACAACAAAAAGGCATTTTGCCTTGCGTGTGGCCAACAGAGGACGACGGACCCTGGCTCGAATCTCTGCATCCTATATGGTCCTTAGAGCCAGGAGCGATTTCTGAGCACAGAGCCAGCCAGATATGACCCAAAAAAAAAAAAAAAAAAAAAAAATCACACAGGTTTGATTCCTTCTAATTTTAAATAGAGACCACTAGTACTGGAAGAATAGGCATATGTCCACACACATGGCATATAGGAATGCAACCTCAAATCTACATACAAATCAGCAGTAGACAACTTGTGTTGTATGTGGGAGGGTCCTGGATTCCATTTCCACACACACACACACACACACACACACACAACAAAGGCAAAACTTAAGAACATTCAAACTCAGAGCCTCAGACATTCATGTGCTTGAGTCTCCCAAGCCCTGAATTCTTTTCTATTTTTTGATTAATAGTAATTTTATTTAAACACAAAATTTTAGTTGGGTTTCCGGCATCAAATATACACCACTCTTCACTAGTTAAACTTTCCCCCCACCAATTTCACCATCATTTCTCTCCTCCTTGATGCCCTGCCTGTCCAAGAGAATTCTATTTCTCTTGTCACAATAGTTGTTAATGCAGTTATTTAATTGCACTCACCACTCTTCATATCATGGGCTAGTAGTCTTTCTGGCCCTCACTTCTATTTTCCTTGGGTATTATTATCATACTGTCTTTTTTTCTTAAATCCCACAGATGAGTGAGACTATTCTGTGTCTGTCTCTCTTCTTCTGACTCATTTCATTCAGCGTAAGTCTCCATGTTCATTTACATACAGGCAAATTTCATGACTTTATTTTTTCTAACAGCTGAACAGTATTTCAGTATAGATGTACCAGTTTCCTTAGCCACTCATCTGTTGCCGGGCAACTGGATTGTTTCGGACATCTTGATGTTTCCAGATTCTGACTATTGTAAACAGCGCTGCAATGAACATGGAAACGCAGATCCCAGGGACCAGAGCAATAGCACAGCGGTCGGGCATTTGCCTCGAATGTGGCCAACCTAGAAGGACCCTAGTTAGATTCCCGGCATCCCAGAGGGTCCCGGACCTGCCAGGTGCAATTTACAGAAAAAGAACAAGTGCTGGTACGGAGGTGACAGAGCTAGGAGCAACCCGAGCACCGCCGAGTGAGTGCAGAGGCCATTTTTTGGTATTGTGTTTTGTGTTCCTAGGGCATATCCCTAGTAGTGGTATTGCTGGGTCATAAGGGAGCTCAATTTTATTTTTTGCTTTTTTTGGGTCACACCCTGAGGCGCTCAGGGGTTACTGCAGGCTCTCTGCTCAGAAATCACTCCTGGTAGGCACGGGGGACCATATGGGATGCTAGGGTTCAAACCAACATTGGTCCTGGGTCAGCCGCTTGCAAGGCAAACACCCTATTGCTATGCTGTCTCTCCGGCTCCTCAATTTTAATTTTTTTGAGGAATATCCATATTGTTTTCTAGAAAAGTTGGACTAGATGACAATCCCACTAGCAGTTAATGAAAGTTCCTCTCTCTCCAAATCCATACCAGCACTTCTTGTTCTGTAATATGTGCCAGTGAACTCCATTCTAGAATCATACATTATCTCAGGTGCCCGATATTTCCTAATATTTCAGAACTCTGATATATTTTTTTAAATAATACTGTTTTATTGGGGGCACAGGGGGTGATATTAAAATGTGAATGTAACAGGCTTGGAACAATAGTACAGAAAGTAATACAGGAAGATTTTTTTTTTTTTTTTGGTTTTTGGGCCACACCCGGTGACGCTCAGGGGTTACTCCTGGCTATGCGCTCAGAAGTCGCTCCTGGCTTGGGGGACCATATAGGACGCCGGGGGATCGAACCGCGGTCCGTCCTAGGCTAGCGCAGGTAAGGCAGGCACCTTACCTTTAGCGCCACCGCCCGGCCCAATACAGGAAGATTTAATCCCAACAACCAATATGACACCCCCCCACCTAAACCCTGCCAGAAGTAATCCTAAACACAGAACCAGAAGTAGACCTTAGTTAGCATAAGCAGGTGTGGTCATTAAACAAAAAAAATACTGAAATCGATGGAGTAAAAGGTATGAAGTCAATTACCATTCTCATTTGTGGGGAGACTTTCTGAAATAGCTGTCAAATATACAGAATGACAGACCAAAATGACTACTGGCAGAGATTTTCCACAGTGGGCAGATAACTCTTCAATTTCCTACCCCTTCAATTAATGGGAAAAATAACTCAAAACAAGTGAGTATTCTACAAGTGCTTCCTAATTTTAGGACCTTACTGTTTCTAGCCAGAAGCGATCAAGGTCACTTCTTCTCTGCTGTTTGTTCAATGTAATTAACCATCGTCCCCCTCGTTTGTTTTTCTCATCTTCCCACATAGGCTCAATACCATCCTGCAAGGGTAGAAGACAACAATATTAAGACAATGTTGATATTTTATCAAGTTGGAAACAATTTCAGGTTGAACACAATTAACAATCTACCAACATTTTACTTTATCTCCCACTGAATTTCTAATGATGTAATAGGGAAAATACATGGAACTCAAAAACCAAAGCCACAGAATTGTAAACTTTATAGAGTCCCAACATAGGAATTTCTTAACTAGCAAACTGGAGTTAATTTTAATCAGAGGCTCTTAAACAATTCAGGAAACAGCTTACCAAAGCTGCAAACATTTCTATAAGAGGAAATATGTATAATAATAATGTAATGGCAAAGTTCACAAATATCCCAACCTCCACTCACCTGGGAAAACACATTTTTTAATCTCATGAAACTATAAACCATGCATTAAGAATTCATGACAGGGCCGAAGCAATAGCACAGCGGTAAGGCATTTGCCCTGCACGCGGCCAACACAGGATAGACCCCGGTTCGAATCCTGGCATCCCATATGGTCCCCGAGCCTGCCAGGAGTGACTTCTGAGCATAGAGCCAGGAGTAACCCCTGAGCGTCCCTGGATATGACCCAAAAACCGAAAACAAGAACAAAAACATGACATTAAGAATTCAGGACAAATGCTAACATCCATCCCAATACAGAACTGAATCAAAGCTCTCCTTGAGGTCAATCACAATTATTTGCTAATAGACTCACATTTCTATTTATACTAGAGCAGTGCTTCTCAAATAGTGGGGCATGCCCCCCGGAGGGGGTGCGAGGCTACGTAAACGGGGGTGCGTTTGACCTTGGCAAATACTATTATAACAAGTTAAGCCCCGTGTTTATGTCTCTGGAGCTGAGAGTTGCTGTGTCCTGCTTCAAACACGGCTTCGAAAAGCTACGCATTGCAAAACGTGAGCATTGTAGCCATTAATCCAGACATCACCTCTGATTAAAAAAAAAAATCAGCTCAAATTATTTTATATATTTTTTTTTTGCAGGTTAGTTTTTTTTAATAAAGTTACTATTTACAGTCCTGCGCGGGGGGGGGGGGGCGGCACAAAAATGTTTTCTTCTTCCTAGGGGAGCATGACAGAAAATAATTGAGAAGCACTGTACTAGAGTAAGGCAAAATAAATTTATTATACAGCCTAGTAAAGCTAATTCCTTCCTCGAAGTAGGAGCATTAAATTTTTCTCAAGTTTGTCAATACTTAGTATGTGGATACTTAACAGCCAAGAGTTTTATAATATAATGAAATCACCAATTAAGCATACCTTAAAAAGTGAGTAGTCACAGCCAGGCATTAAATTACTAGATAACTGGATATGGTTGTATAAACTAGGTAAAAGAAAAAGAAAATTATAAACAGGGAACAGGTAACATACAATGTTTATAAGAATATGATGATAAACAGGAACGTTTGCAGTTTTTAAAGTATTTTTTGTTTGGGGGCCACATCCAGAAGTGCTCAGAGGTTACTCCTGAAATTACTCACAAGCTGATAATCCTTATGCATATGAAATGCTGGGGATCAAACACAGGTCAGCCGTGTGGCAAGTGGCAAACACCCTACTCACCGTGGTATCACTCCAGCCCCATGTTTGTGTTTTTCCATAAAGCCAAATGCTGAATAGATCTTAATAGTAGTCAGTTCAAGAACCAAAAATCAAAATCTCTCTCTCTCCTTTTTTTAGTTTTTGGGCCACACCCTGCGGCACTCAGGTGTTACTCCTTGTTCTGTGCCCAGAAATCACTCCTGGCAGGCTTGGGGACCATATGGGATGCTGGGGATTGAACCCAGGTTTGTGTCAGGTCAGCCACATGCAAGGCAAACCACCCTACCACTGCGCTCTCTCTCCAGCCCCACCAAAAATCTCTTGATATTCAAGAATATGTAAAGTTTTAGTCTAATAAAAATATGTTGCCATATTTGCCAAACTACACAAATATAAAAGGCAATATAAGCAGGTAAGACAATTTATGAGGCTGATGAGCAAATCTAAGCAGACTAAAAAGAAAAACCAAGGGGCTGGGCAGATCATATAGCCCAAGTTCAATACCCAGCACCCATATGGTCCCTTGAGAACTGCCAACAGGAACCATGACTGCAGAGCCAGGAATAAGCAAGCCCTGAATGCTGCTGGATATGAAATTCCCCCTCCAACTTCTGAAAGATAAATCAAGAGAAAGAGGCAAACTTTAATGAAGATGAATTTTCTGGGCCTGGATTCTGATTCAGTAGGAAAGCATGTACCTCACATGTGTAAACCACTCAGTTCATTCTCAGCACCTTTTTTTTTAAAAAAAAAAAAAAAACTGGATAATTTCCTGATCTAATTCAACAGTATTACTCTTAGAAGTATCCAATAGTGGGGCCGGCGAGGTGGCGCTAGAGGTAAGGTGTCTGCCTTGCAAGCGCTAGCCAAGGAAGGACGGTGGTTCCAGCGTCCCATATGGTCCCCTCAAGCCAGGGGCAATTTCTGAGCGCTTAGCCTGAAATAACCCCTGAGCATCAAACGGGTGTGGCCTGAAAAACCAAGGAAAAAATGAAAAAAAAAAAAAAAAAAAAAAAAAAAAAGAAGTATCCAATAGTAAAACCTATAAATGCTTATCAATTACTACTAGGCATTACCGGTCAGTTAGTATTCAGGGGAATTAAATTCCAGGTCTACTTTGGGAGTTCAGTTCCCTGAATAAGAAAACTCAAAAATCCATATTTGCAAACTATGCCAAAGTATCAATGTAGCAGCGACCCTTGGGGTGACAACTCAGTAGCCTAGAGCTAAAATACTACTGTTATTTTATTTTCAGAGGTCTTCCCTAAAGCAGTATGGTTAACAAAAATTGCCTGAAATGAAAGAATGCTGTGCCTTGTTTCCCAACAGCAGATGAAGAAATACAGATCTTATTGGCAACATGTGTATAGAACAAGAACAATGTGTTATTCTGTCAGATTCTCTTGGGGGAAATTTCAACCAAGTCTAGAAATATTTCAGTTTTAGAAGTCTGATATCCTCTGGAACACATTCCATGGGACACTATAATAAATCCAGCCTGGGTGGGAGAGCATAAACTAAGTAAGGTTTGTTGAACTTCTCTACCTAATGGTTACTCCAAATTACATTATATTGACAGTTTCAAGAGACAATGAGAGATCTGCAGAATGATAATAGTAACTAAAGAATGAGTACCATTATAAATTCATGGACAGTTGTAGAAATGACTGTTAATAAATTTCAAGGAAGAAAAACGCTAATGGTTCGTTTTGCTCTCTCTTTTCTTCTTTGTGGGTGGAGCAGAAGCTTCAAGTCCCAATCCTGGAATGCAGATCTGGAAGCAATGCCAACACAGCCAGGAAAACGTCCACCATGAGCTATTTGCTAGCTGGCCAACAGGCTAGCTATGATCTGACCCGAGGTGTTTATTGGGAAAAGAAGAACCACCCCTATGGGTTAGAACAGGTAGGGGAAAAGAATCCAGAGGTACTTCCAAGTCCATGAGTGACAAGCAAAAGCAAAAAAGAAATATCTTGAATCGCATAAAAACCGGCTACTCCAACAGTCGCTAACCCTTAGTAATGGTGAGAAATTATAACAATACATTGAAATCCTGAAAGATTAATGGCAGGTGACCAGTAAAATCTCAGACATAACTTAGACATTTCTAGGAGACTAAGAGTTCCTTTATATTGTAAATTATGAGATACAATCCACTGTGAAGAGATATGTTAATAAAGTATGGACCACATTCAAATCAGAAAACCAGTTAGAAGCAATACAGCCCATCAAACTAAATACTTATCTGATTCAGTGAAAAATGATTCAAGACCATTTACTAGCTCATCTCCCATAGGGAACTAGAAACTTTTTATACATTGTAGAAAATTCTTGAAAAAATAACAAGAGAAAAAAAAAATAACAAGAGATGAAAAAAGCTACCTTGTGACTAAAGGTAAAAGAAATTAATCTGAATTGAACTAGAAAACTAAATCTACAAATTACTAAGGGTTATATTTTTTAACAAATTAATGTACTTAATAATAAATATGAATGGATAGCACACAGAAAAGTAGTTTTTGTTTTTTCTGGGGTTACACCCAGCAGCGCTCAGAGGTTACTCCTGGCTCTACGCTCAGAAATTGCTTCTGGCAGGCTCAGGGGACCATATAGGATGCTGGGATTCGAACCACAATCCTTTTGCATGCAAGGCAAATGCCCTACCTCCATGCTATCTCTCCAGCCATCAAAAGTAGTTTTATTCTTTTTTTTTTTTGTTTTTTTTTGGGTCACACTCGGCATCGCTCAGGGGTTACTCCCGGCTCTATGCTCAGAAATCTCTCCTGGCAGGCTCGGGGGACCATATGGACGTCGGGATTTGAACCAACAACCCTCTGCATGAAAGGCAAACGCCTTACCCTCCATGCTATCTCTCCGACCCAAAAGTAGTTTTTTTGTGTTTTTTTTTTTTTGGTTTTTGGGCCACACCCGGCGGTGCTCAGGGGTTACTCCTGGCTGTCTGCTCAGAAATAGCTCCTGGCAGGCACGGGGGACCATATGGGACACCGGGATTCGAACCAACCACCTTTGGTCCTGGATCGGCTGCTTGCAAGGCAAACGCCACTGTGCTATCTCTCCGGGCCCCCAAAAGTAGTTTTATTCTGTTTGTCCTCTTGCTTAGAGAGTCTAACACACACTAAATGCCTCTTCTGGGAAAGGACTGCAAACATATAGGACACTGTGCTGGAAAGAGTATAAAGGTCAAGGAATTTGTTTAGCATGTTGGCTGCATGTGCAACACTGGTCTAAATCCTGGCACTGCATGCAACGTCGAGACAGGAGTGTTCCCAAAATAATACACACCAAAAAAACACAGGATAGTATTCTGCCTGAGTATCAAATACATGCATGAATTTCCTATTCACAATCTGTTTTTATGTGTGCAGAATATACTCAGAGGGCAAGATCAGGACTGTTTTGAAGTGGCAATGTGCTGTGCATAGTCAAAATCGCTACCCCAGCACTACTGGGTATGGCCCTGCTAAGCCCCTCAGCACTACCTCATACAAACTGGTATGCCCACACCACCAAGTTGAGTATTCCCAGAAATAGTGCATACCCCATGGTACAGGAAAGAGACCCATCCCTTGTTGCCCCATAAACAAACAAACAAAAAATACACAACATGAGTAATACACTAATTAGTAATTAGTACCACTCATTATTGATGAAGTATTTGCATGATTAAAATTTTGTACTCTGAGGAGCTGGGTAGGTACACTTCCTAGGTTTGATCCCTGACATTCTACATTGTCTCCCAAGCTTGCCAGAAAAAAATTCCTTTTTTTTTTTTTTTGGTTTTTGGGCCACACCCGGCGGTGCTCAGGGGTTACTCCTGGCTGTCTGCTCAGAAATAGCTCCTGGCAGGCACAGGGGACCCTATGGGACACCGGGATTCGAACCAACCACCTTTGGTCCTGGATCGGCTGCTTGCAAGGCAAACGCCGCTGTGCTATCTCTCCGGGCCCCAGAAAAAATTCTTAAGCCAAGAGCCATCAGTAAGTCCTGAGAGCAGCACCAGGTGTGGCCCACAAGTCAATCAGTGCTTGTTGTAAATCAGAGATGGTACATCATGTAAGGCAATTGCCTTATATGCAGTGGACCTAGATTTGACCTGCCAGAAATGCTTCCCCCAAATTAAAAAAACTTCTTCAAAATATTTTATAGGGAGACAAGAGAGTCAGTTTAGCAGGAAAAATACTTGCCTTGCATGCACACAGGGCTCTATCCCCAGCACCCTGGATGGTCCCTGAGCACCACCATGAGTGATTCCTTAGCAGTCAGAAAGCATGAAGCACAGCACGCTGTGCTCCCAAAACAAAACAAACACCTTACAATTTATAATTGTGATTTATACATAGGCTCTGACCCTTAAAAGTCATTAAGTTTAATCCTCAAAACATCAAAAAAATATTTCAATACTTGGTCACAAAAGTATGATTTAATAAACTATCAACAAATATACTATTGAATTTTGAGCACTGTATTACAGAAACCCCAGATAATATACAGTAAACAATATGCAGAAAAAGGGACCTTAAAAAGTTCAGGAATATGACAAAAGAATCTAGGCAAGAACTCTTATAAGAAGTAGGGAGTTTGCCTTCCAAGTGCTGGCCCAGGTTTGATCCACCAGGGCGTACCATATGATCATCGCCTGAACACTGCCAGGAGTGAGTACTGAGTAAAGCACCAACAGTAATAAGCCCTGAGCATCAACAGTTGTGGCCACCCTCCACCTCCCTGAAAAAATATATATGTAAACAATGGCATAAGGGGACAGACGCAAAAATATCAAAAATTCTAGGTATAATAAAGTATTCTCGGGGCTGGAGAGATAGCACAATGGTAGGGTTTTTGCCTTGCACATGGCCAACCCGGGACAGACCCAGGTTCGATTCCTAGTATCCCATATGGTCCCCCGAGATTGCCAGGAGTAATTTCTGAGCACAGAGGCAGGAGTAACCGCTGAGCACTGCTGAGTGTGGCCCCAAAACGAACCAACAAAAAGGATTCTCAGGCAAAGGATAACCAGTGACAAGGAACAGACCATGTATTTCAGGAACAAAGGATGACAATATTAAACTTTCCAAAAGAATAACCACTAATGACAAAAATTGTGAAATGGACAAAATGGAGATAGCTCTTCTACACATAAAATTTAAGTATACAATAAGTCATCTGAAAATGGTTACTTACGCCCAAAAGTCTTCAACAGTATCAAACTTAGAGATCAGCCGTAGATTTGCTTGCCAAGTTTTGCTTTTATCATTTTTAAAAAACCAGAGTGCCCATCTGAAAATAAAGTCAGAATAAATTGCAGTCTTACATTGTATAGCGAAAAATTTAAAGTGCCATTCAAAAATAAATAAAGTAGCCCATGCATAGATTAGAATCTGATAGTACGCTGAGAAAAATAAACCACTAAAAGGACAAATACTATCTTTTGACTGTACATATACATGGTACTTAACTGAGAAAGTAGAATGGTGGGTACAGAGACAGAAAGTAGGACTGGGGAAAAGTTGAGGAGTAATTGCTCCTTTAGTTCTCATGTCAGAAGATGAAGAAAGCAGCTGTAGTATATAGATTTTCTTGGGGCCAGAGAGATAACATGGAGGTAAGACGTTTGCCTCACATGCAGAAGGATGGTGGTTTGAATCCCAGCATCCAATATGGTCCCCCAAGCCTGCCAGAAGTGATTTCTGAGCAGAGAGCCCTGAACACTGCCGGTTGTGATCCAAAAACCAAAAAACCAAAAAACCAAACAAAAAAAAAAGTAAATCTGGGACAGAGGACAGAGAGATATGGTTCTAAAAGCTAGAGCATGTGCTTCTGCAAGCACTACCCCAAGCATTGCTGGGTATGATCCCTTTGGTTATTAAAAAAAAAGCAGACTTTGTTTTCGTATTCTACAATATTTACTAATTTAAGGTTATCCTACAGTGGCAGATTATGAGTAGCTTTCTTGCTTTCATTGAAATGGTACATGTTTTGTGTTGGACAATTCTTATAGGCTACCATGCATCAAGAGATATTACCAGGACGGGATGCAGCTCAGCAACAGAGCACTTGCCCTGCACGTGTGAAACCCTGGATCAGATCCCTGATATAATAAAGAATCAAGGGGCCAAAGCAATAGAACTGGCAGGATACTTGCAATGCATCGGACTGATCCAGGTTTGATCCCCAGTACCACAAAAGGTAACCCCACCACCAAGCCCACCAGGAGTTGATACTTGATTTAGCTATCTATTTTTGTTTTGGCTCGGTTTTGATGTTTGGGTCACACCTGTTAGCACTCAGAGGTTAGTTACTCTGCCTCTGCACTCAGAAATTACTCCTGGAAGGCTCTGGAGAGCATATAGAATGCCAGAAATCAAATATGGTTTGGTTGCATGCAAGGCAAGTGCCCTACTTGCTGTGCTATTGCTCCAGCTCCAGGAGGGATCCTTGAGTGCAAAGGCAAGAATAAGCCCTAAGAATCAATGTGTGCACTCCCCCACCCCACTAAGTTAAGTTTTAAAAAAGGAAAGTTAATTTCGGAAAATTTACGATTATCTGAAGAACTTATGAGTTATTTAAATTCTCAGTATGGCTTGCAGCTCCCTAGGAATCAGGACAAGCTAAGAACCATTCTTAACTGATGAACAAATATAAACGGTTTTCATAATTATAAGACATTAATTTTTATGGCTTGACATTGCTTTAATATTGCAAAGATCAGTGGAGGAAAGATCTGCTTTATTAAGTATCATGACAGGCAGGCACCAAATTATACTTGCGATCAACTCTCACAACAACAGCTTCAGCCTCTGTGGTCTAGACTGAAGGTCCACCAGAAAGGGGACTTGCCTTGCATGAGCCATTCTAACATTAATTCCCTGTCACTCTGTATCACCTTTGATCTTGCCAGGACAAAGCCCCAAGCACTGCTAGATGTGGTTCCAAAGCAAAGCACAAAAGAGTGAGCCCAGAACACCCAGGTGGCTCAAAATAAATAAATAAATCCTTGTCACAGGGCTCTGCGGGGGCAAGGGATTTTTGGGTATTCTGATGGTGAAGTGAGGCAACTGTGTACACCAAGATCAATAATACATTTTCTGAACTACAATATATTAGGAACAAATAAAATCTCTGGGAGAGCTAATGTAATTAGACTTGGGAAAGATGCTGGAAACAAAGGTTTTAACTTACTCTATTTCCATTCACGAAATGGAATTTACCTGAATTATTCCTCAAAGTCCTCAAATAACCAAATCCAGATTTCATCACCTGTGTTTCCCTATGTGTTATTAAAAAGTGTTTTCCCATTTGGTAATCTTCATCCTTGTAACCTTTCATATCTGGAAATCTTCCCTTAGAATAGGTCTTCATATAAAATATAAAAAAAACCAAAACCCCACAACAAAAAAAAATTGCATTTACTTGTAAACTGCTTAACAGCTGGTGGGTTGGCTGACAGGGCTGCCCAAGAAAAGCAAAAGCAGATATAATGAGGTACATTTTCAATGAATAACCACCACAGATCATGTGATCTGCTCTAGCAGCCCAGTCACCTGTTCCCCAATCTCCCCTCCTTAGAGACAAACCAGGGCAGTCCTCCCATGAATTGAGGGCTTCAGCTATATCGATAAGCACCTCAAAGAACAGACAAAACAAACAAACCAAAAAACAAAAACAAAAACAAAACAAAACAAAAAAACTAAAACAAACAAACAAAAATCACGCCATGGTCTTGAATTAAGAAACATGGTATAGCACATAACGAAAGAGAAGAAAGAAAAAAATAAATAAATATAATTGGGGACAACACTTTCAATAATCGCACCCAAACAGAAAAATCGACCAAAATAGATAAATAAATCAAAAATAATAATAACAATAATAAATAAAGGTAATATATATATTTATATAAAAAATAACCAAGATTTTGTGCTTTTTGTATTTGTTTTTTCCCTCCTGCCCTGGCACAGTAAATATTGGGGTCATTCGAAAAGGAATTCACTTGGCCTAAGAGATATGGGGTTTCTCTGTCCTTGGAGCATACTGTCATGGGATCAACTCTAGACTTTGCTCATGATCAGGATCCTTTACTTTCCCGATGGCGTTTTTTTTTTTTTTTTTTTTTTTGGTGTGTGGAAGACTTCTGCTCTATGTTTAGAGGTCTCAGTATCTGCACAGATCCTGAGGTGGGACTTATGATGAAGTCAGTCTTTGTATTAAAGTCTTTGTATTAAAAGATGAAGTCAGTCTTTGTATTAAAGACTTTGTTTAAAGTCCTATGAATGTATATGTGTGATTAAAATGGCTTTTTCTGTTTGAAAAAAAAAAATAAATAAAAACCATTACAAAAAAAAAAAAAAAAAAAGATCCATCCTAGGTTACAACGTGCAAGGCAAATACGTGTCACCACTCTGGCCTCCCACCAACACATTTTGATTCCAGTATTTTTGATATGTGCCATCCTCACTGGTGTAAGTTAATATATCATTGTTGTGTTGATTTGGGTTTCCCTAATCATAAGTGATGATGAGCATTTTTTAATGTGCCTGTAGGCCATCTGTTGATCTTCTTCGGAGAGTCTGTTCATTTCCTCTCAAAGTTTTTGATGGGGTAAATTATTTCTTTTCATTAAACATTGAACTTCTTTTTGGGGGGGGACACCCGGCGGCGCTCAGGGGTTACTCCTGGCTATCTGCTCAGAAATAGCTCCTGGCAGGCACGGGGGACCATATGGGATGCCGGGATTCGAACCAACCACCTTAGGTCCTGTGTCGGCTGCTTGCAAGGCAAACGCCACTGTGCTATCTCTCCGGCCCCAACACTGAACATTCTTTATGTACATGTTGCTGAATTTTAAACCTCCCTGCTGTTTCTTTAGAAGTAATATTATTTGATTTTTTATACCAGACTTATTGGCTTAAAAGAAGTCTACCCATTTTAGCTCATACATAACACAACTTGATCTACTCATCTAATTTGGGCACTTGGGTTGTTTCTATATCTCGGCTAGAGTAAATTGTGCTGAAATAAAGATGGCTGTGCAGATAAAAAAAAAAAAAAAGAATAGGTCTTCATTTTATTCTTTTTAATTTTTGGCCCACATTTATCTTCATTTTGATTCCAGGCACCACAAGGCCTGCTGAGTTTTGTTTGTTTGTTTGTTTTTTGGGTCACACCCGACCGCTCAGGGGTTACTCCTGGCTCCAGGCTCAGAAATCGCTCCTGGCAGGCTCGGGGGACCATATGGGACACTGGGATTTGAACCGATGACCTTCTGCATGAAAAGCAAACGGCTTAACTCCATGCTATCTCTCTGGCCCCAATTTTTGGTCCACACTAAGTGCTCAAACTTACCCCTGCCTCTGCTCAGAGATCACTACAGGTAGGCTCAGGTGACCATATATATGGGGTGCCAGGGACTGAACCCAGATTGGTGGCATGAAAGGCAAGTATCCTGCCTACTATACTACCCCATAATTTAATAGCTATTGCTACTAAATTGTTATTGTCAAGTTAAGACATATACTTATATTTCATACCAACGTATTATAAACTCAATGAGATGGGTCTGGTTTATTTTACTAACCATGAGCTTTAGATACACTCTTTCTTTGGTTTGGGAATCATACCCTACAATGTTAAGGAGCTACCCCTTGCTGTCGAGGTAGGATTGGTCCCTGCAGTGTTCAGAAGACCCAATGGTACCTGATACCTACATATAAAGCATATGCTCAGTCTACGGAGCTGGGGAAGAGTGCAAATAGCTCAAGAGACTGACTGAATATATACTTTGTGGGTCTGAAAGAGTACTATGGGCAGGACAACTGTGCAAAAAGCACACCCGGGTTTGACCCCCAGCATACCATATGGTCTTCTAAGAACCACTAGGAGTGATCGACGAAATGCATAGTTAAGAGCAACCCCTGAGCTTTGCCAGAATTGCATTCCCATACATCTCCTTCTCCCTCTTTCTCTTCCTCCTCTCCTACTAATCATTTCACTCAAAATACATTCTTTGCGCACAGAAGCCCTGTGGGTAAGATCACTGGCATGGCATAATCACCCCAGCATTGTCACAAGTGCTCCTCCCCTAAAAATGTAAACATTATATATATGGAACACATTATGTTCCACAGCATTTAAGGAAAATAAAACACCTTGATAAAACCATTTCCATTAGGGCCTAGAGAGTACAGCAGGAAGGGAGCTGGCATGCCTTACTCATGGCTGAGTTGAAACCGTGGCATGCATCCATCCCATTTGGTCTCCTGAGCACCGCCAGGAGTCGCTCCCGAGTATCCACCGGTTGTGACCCCCAAACAAACAAAAATAATGACAATTTCATTAAACGTCCACCAGTGACATCTGCACAAAATGCTTTGGCAAGGGACCAGAATTGTGGTTCAGATGAGGGTGAAAATTCCTTAACAAGCCTGAGACCCTGGGGCTGGAGAGAGTGTACAACAGTAAGGCATTTGCTTGCATGCAGCTGAACCAATAGGGACCCGGTTCAATTCGGGTCCCGACTCCTATATGGTCTCCCAGCCTGGCAGCAGTAACTCTTGAGCACCGGGTGTGCTGGGTGTGGCCCACAGACCAATCAATCAATCGTTAAAAAAAAAAAGTGTGAGACTCTGAGTTTAATACCTATACTGCATTGCTCCCTCCCCACTGCTCAGGGGGTCCCCACAACAAAAGCAACATAATTATCATGTGGAATGTAAAAATAAAAAGGTTGGTTTTAGGGGCCGGGCGGTGGTGCTGGAGGTAAGGTGCCTGCCTTGCCTGCGCTAGCCTAGGACGGACCGCGGTTCGATCCCCCGGCGTCCCATATGGTCCCCCAAGAAGCCAGGAGCAACTTCTGAGCGCATAGCCAGGAGTAACCCCTGAGCGTCACAGGGTGTGGCCCAAAACCCCCCCCCCCCAAAAAAAAAAGGTTGGTTTTATGGGGTTGAACACCACTTTTACTATAAAAAGTGAGTGACTAGCCATGGCTAAGAGTAGTGAACTTATAGCCCAATAGGGACTTCTCAAGAAAGGAAAAATCAAAAGCAGCCTCCAGGGCTAGAAGATTTAGTGGCTAAAGTGCCTAGTTGTAAAGATGAGTTAAGTTCCTGGTGCTGCCAGGTAAACCATGCAAGATCCTGAAAGCTCTGCTATTTGTGGTCCTTAGCATTCAAGTAATTCTGGCAGCAGTGTATCCACATTACACATCAAGGGTGCAACCCCCACAACCACGTGATACCAGACACCTCCAACAAGCACTACACCAGAGAGTCTGTGAGCAGCACCGACTAGGCATGTGTGTGACTCCCTGTTACTGAAACGTCAACAGGAAGAGACAGGGGTTAAAGAAAAAGAAAGTCACATGTGCCAAGTGAGAAGTGGGAAATCTGCTGTAGTCTGCTGTCTGATTCCTGGGCATCACAGTCAGCCAGACACCATAACCAGAAAGTACCAACCTTGGTGAATAGCTTTTTGCACACCAGTGACCACCCACCCCGAGTAAGTACTAGAATTAAAGACTATGACAAAGCCAGACTTGTGTGCATTCCCTACTCATCAGAGTAATACCAACAAAAGGAAGGGAAGGAAAACTAAAAGGAATACATTTACATGTACCACTCAGTTTAACAACTCACAGAACTTCACATCTGTTGAGACTGCAAAATAAGGAGCTGTATTATTATTTTTTGTGTGGGGGTAGGGGGTTGGGCCACACCTAGTGAAGCTCAGGGATTACTCCTGGCTATGTGCTCATAAACTATTCCTGGCTTGGGGAACCATATGGGACACTGGGGTAATCACACTGCGGTCCGTCCTAAACGAGTGCGTGCCTTACAGCTGGCACCACCACTCCAGCCCCAAGGAGGCGTATTATTGATACTCTATCATGGTCAGTGTCAACATTTAGGAGATCCACATAATTGAAGCATTCTCCAAATGACCAGTGGTGTGCAAAGCCATGAATGAGAACAATTCATCTAAAATACAAAGTATCTGGATCCAACACAGTATATATTTTTGTTTTCGTGTCACACCTGGCAGTGCTCAGGGGTTATTGCTGGCTCCAGGCTCAGAAATTGCTCCTGGCAGGCACGGGGACCATATGGGACGTCGGGATTTGAACCGATGACCTCCTGCATGAAAGGCAAACGCCTTACCTCCATGCTATCTCTCGGGCCCCCAACCCAGTAAATTTTAATAATATATGGTTTCTGATTCCATATGGCAGCTGACCTATAAGAAAATATCAATGTTTGGAGCAATAGTTCAGAAGGTAGGATACTTGCTTTGCACACAAAGGAAAGGGATTCCCTCCCCAACACCCCATACCTCTAGGCCCCCAGGAATAAATCCCTGAGTGCAAGAGTGATGAGCACGGCCACTGCCCCCAAATCAAAAGAAAATAAAAAACACCTTAACATAAAGAACAATAGCAATTTTTAAGACTACTGAATTTATTTTGTTTTTTTGGGTCACACCCGGTAGCACTCAGGTGTTACTCCTAGCAGGCTGGAGGGACCATACGGGATGCTGGGATTCGAACTACTGTCCTTCTGCATGTAAGACAAATGCCCTACCTCCATGCTATCTCTCCGGCCACAAGAGTACTAAAATTTTTATGCTTTTCTACTCACTCATTAAAGTTATCCAATCTTTGTCATCATCTACACTCTAACCCAGGGGTCTCAAACTTCTGGGCCGCAAATGGCCCTCCGTACAACATTTTGTGGCCCTGCCCTAGAGGAATCTTTTTTTGTTTTGTTCTGTTTTAGTTGTCTGAGTCACACCCTCAATGTTCAAGGCTTACTACTGACTTTGCACTCAAGGATCACCCGGACTTTGCCTCCTGCGGCCCCCAGGTAAATTGAGTTTGAGACCCCTGCAACCTGTGATTTAGTTCTTAAATCATTCTATTTAGTAGTCATTTTGTAACTATCACACAATTTAATGAACAGTTTTTTTTTCATTTTATTCAGTAATCACATTTTAATTTTTTCCTAAAATTTTTTTTCATGATCACTGCTCCTTTACTCCAACCTAACCTACATCTGCACACTTCACAGTCAATTCTTCCCCCAAATTCCTCTTGGTGCTTTCATCCAAGTATTCTACCCTCAAAGTCTTTAATCCTTCAAATAATTAATTTACTATAATTTCAATAAGTACCAATAATTGGTAAATTTCAAACCAATCTCTTACCCAGTTTCTCTTCTCTGAAAGGAAAATATCTGGTCATGCAAGAGCAAATAAAATTAGTATCCTAAAATACTCCTAAACACTAGTCTCTACTTCAACTTTCTCTTCAACATCTGCCTTGCTGCCTATGAAAAAAGTCTATATGGACAAAAAGCTTACCTGTTCTGTAAAGGATGTTTAATATAATGTTCTGGATTAGCAACCTCCTGATTAGATTCTGTTTTCTCTTCTTCTGGAGGTGGGGGATTAGGAGTAGGGGTGGTTTCCTAGTAGAAAATAGTAAAACATTATTTTAAGTTCATATATAATAGTAATGTACTAAGTAACCCTGGACCTATGTGACCAATATCACAATGCAGAATTTTCTTTTTTGGGTCACACCCGGCAGTGCTCAGGGGTTATTCCTGGCTCCAGGCTCAGAAATTGCTCCTGGCAGGCACGGGAGACCATATGGGACGCCGGGATTTGAACCGATGACCTCCTGCATGAAAGGCAAACGTTTTACCTCCATGCTATCTCTCCGGCCCCGTACAATGCAGAATTTTCAATGAAGAATTTTATTAAAAGAAAAAAAAGCTGTATACCAGAGTGATAGTACGAGTGGATACAGTGTTTGCCTTGCATGTTGCGGCTGCAGATTCACTACCCAGCAGAGCCAGAAAAAACCCTAAGCACTGCCATTTGCCATTATGAGCAAAAAAGAAAAGGGGGGGGGGTGCCAGGATGTGGCAGAGTGCTATAGGTTTAAATATCCTGCACAGCACAATCCCTTAAGTGTGAGAGCAACCACAGAGCAGAGCTGGGAGGTGTCCAGATACTGAGGATGGTCCAAACACCAAAGAATTACTATAAAGAGTTGATGGTAATGATGGGACAGGAATGTAACTCAACGGTAGAGCATTTGCCTTGTATGTGTAAAGGCTTTGGTCCAATGTCTAAGATTGCCCATTCTTACTTCTATTCAACATACGGCGTAGCAATTAGGCAAGAAAAAGATTAAGGGCATCCAGATAGGAAAGGAAGGAGTTGGTCATGTTTTCACTAAATGCAGAAGATAAAGCATTTAGAAAATCCATTGGCCTGAAGTTATAGCACAGCAAGTAGTGTTTGTTTGCCTCGCACACGGCTGACCTGGGTTGGACCACCAGCATACCACATGGTTCCAGAACCTGTCAGGAGTAACTTCTGAGTGCAGAGCCAAGAGTAACCTGAGCCCCACAAGTGTGGTCCAAAAGCCAAAGCAACAACATAAAACTCTACATATTTGTATGATGGAAGGTAACAAAATTAAAATGTGAGGCTAGAATAATAGTATAGAAGGCAGGGCACTTGTCTTGGACGCAGCCAATCTGGGTTTGATCCCTGGCATCCCATATGGTCCCCAAGAGCGCCACCAGAAATAATTCCTGATTGTAGAGCCTGGAGTAACCAGCCCAGGATGACCATATTACTCCCTCCCTGCTCAAACAAAAAAACACAAAATTAAGATGAAACTCCATGCTTTTCTATATGCAAAAAATGAAATAGGTATAGAGATATGAATGGCAACACTTCCCAAAACATTATATAGTGGACAGAGCGATAGCACAGTGGGTGAGGCGTTTGCCTCGCACATAGCTGACCTAGGTTTTATCCCATATGATCCCTCTCCTGCCTGCCAGCAGCGAATTCTGAACGAAGAGCCAGGAGTAACCCGAGTGCCACCAGGTGTAGCCCCAAAACAAGCAAACAAAAACAAATCATATATACTTAATTCAGTTCTTTCAAGGATACCATGACATTTAAAAAAATAAATCAAATGTGTGTAATTCATTGGAACAATAAACTTTGCCCCAATAGTTAACGCAGTCCTCCAGAAAATGCAGATGAGAAGCATCACTTTTCTGCAAATTCAAACTATTACAAAGTGGTAGTGATTAAAACGGCATAATACTGGAACTGTAAAGACAGACCCTGAGGTATATGATTAGTTAATTTTCAATAAAGTAACAAAAAAATATGAAGTAGAACAAGGAAAGCCTCAATAAGTGGTAATGGAAAAAACGGTCACCACATTAAAAAAGCAAACTCAAGACTATTTTCTTTTTTAAAATATTTCTTTTTTTTTTTTTTTTTTTTTTGGTTTTTGGGCCACACCCGTTTGATGCTCAGGGGTTACTCCTGGCTAAGCACTCAGAAATTGCCCCTGGCTTGGGGGGACCATGTGGGATGCCGGAGGATCAAACCGAGGTCCTTCCTTGGCTGGCGCTTGCAAGGCAGACACCTTACCTCTAGTGCCACCTCACCAGCCCCCAAATTCTGTTTTCTATACCATGCATAAAGTCAAATCAAAATGAATTAATGACCATGGGCACATAAGTTGCCCGGGTACACGGTGCTCAGGGATTATTTACTCTTGGCTCTGTACTCAAAAATTACTCCTGGCAGGCTCAGGAAACCATATGGAAAGCTGGGGATTGAACCTGGTCAGCTGTATACAAGGCAAACACCCTAGCCATAGTGCCATTGTTCCAGCCCCAGAGCTCCCATTTATTAATTTATGAAGTATTTTCAACATTAAAATAACTTAAAATTAAAAGTAAAGTTACTCTGAAATTGTATCTTCTCTTTTAGTTTTTTGGTAAACTATAGAGGCATACCTGATACTTTCTTTCTTTTCTTTTCTTTTTTTATGGTTTTTGGGTCACACCCAGCAGCGCTCAGGGGTTACTCCTGGCTCCACGCTCAGAAATTGCTCCTGGCAGGCTTAGGGGGACCATATGGGATGCCGGGATTCGAAACAATGACCTTCTGCAAGAAAGGCAAATGCCTTACCTCCATGCTATCTCTCCGGCCCCCCTCTTTTTTTTTTTTTAACCTTATTTGTTGATTGATCGATTGGTTTCTGGGCCACAGCAGCAGCACTCGGGTTGCTCCTGGCTCTGCATTCAGAAATACACCCTGGCAGGCCAGGGGCCCACACAGAATGCTGGAATCAAACCAGGTCCCTCCCAGGTGGGCCGCAAGCATGGCAAATGCCCCATTGCTGTGCCCCCTATATAATATTTTGAGAAATGTTGCCATTAATATCTCCAGTATCTGAGATTTACTTTACACCATGAAATTAGTACCGGAGAATAAAGATACTTGTAAGGCTCAACCTACAGTAATCCAACCCTGGGAGAATGGGTCTGGAGCAGGGTTGGTGAAAATAATAGACACTTATCTAAAAGCATGGCTTTAGCCTTCTGATATGAAAGTCCTCTCTTTAGTTGACCAGTTCAATTTACAATCCAATGGGGAAAGGGCAGAAAGTATCTACTTATCTGGAGCTAATCCAGCCTAGGTGGGTCTTTTACACATAAAAAGGGGGTGAATGAAAAAGGACCATGGCTGGAAGCTGGGGGAAGGTTTTTGTTTTGGGTAAAGCAGAATATAGCCCCAAAATACTGAGAGCACCAATTCCCAAAATCGTTGCAGAAAAAAATCCATAAACAAGTAGGATATGCTTAGCTATTTAAAGTAAAATTCTGCTAGAGGTCCAGAGTGAGAGCAGCAGATAGGGCATTTGCCTTGCATGCACCTGTACATAGGCTATTAAGAAAATATCGTTCCGGGGCCGGAGAGATAGCATGGAGGTAAAGTGCTTGCCTTGCATGCAGAAGGTCGGTGGTTCAAATCCCGGCATCCCATATGGTCCCCCGAGCTTGCCAGGAGTGACTTCTGAGCATAGAGCCAGGAGTAACCCGAGTGCGGTCGGGTGTGACCCCCCCAAAAAAAAATCTTTCCGGGGCTGGATTGGTGGCACAAGTGGTAGGGTGTCTGCCTTGCATGCACTAACCTAGGACAGACCTCGGTTTGATCCTCCAGCATCCCATATGGTCCCCAAGCCAGGAGTGACTTCTGAGCGCATAGCCACCAGGTGTAACCCCTGAGGGTCACCAGGTGTGGCCCAAAAATAGAAAAAGAAAAAAGAATCTTTCCTCTTCCTATTTTGGGGTGTGTGGGAGGAGAGCAGAGGACACCGAGCCCATCAAGCAGTGTTCAGAAGGTCAGACGGTGTACAGGTGGGTCTCCTGTCAATTCTCAGCCCATCGTACTTAAAAATTGTATTTACTGAGCTGCAGAGAGTACAGGGTAAAAGACCGACTCAAGCCACTGAGCACACATTTAAAAGATGAAAAGATGGTAGTGAGAGCATAGTGTTTATGGACAAGATGTTAAAGTACAGAGACTCAGAGAGGAATGGGATTGTAAAACTACAGACAGTTAGGAAGTAAGGTTGGAGAGGCCTCAAAGGTTTTGTTCATAGAGAATCTTATCTTGTAAAGCAATGCAAGCCCTTCACAGACAACTCAGAGATTAGACACAGAATGACAAAGGATTCAAGTGCAATAAACCCACTTTAAAGTGCTAACATCCATCTTCACTTTATGCAAACCAAGTTTTCACTTGATAGTAACATCAAACAAAGAACAAGGACTAGGAGATATAGTACACAGATGGGACACTTGTCTTGAACTCTTGCCATCCTGCATGGTCTTGCATCCCTGACATCCCATATGATCTCCCAAACTCCACCAGGAATAATCCCTCCACACTACCAAGAGTGTTCCAAAAACCAAAAGGAAAAAGAATTACAAAAAGACCACTTTGTGGGCCCGGAGAGATAGCACAGCAGCGTTTGCCTTGCAAGCAGCCGATCCAAGACCAAAGGTAGTTGGTTCGAATCCCAGTGTCCCATAGGGTCCCCCATGCCTGCCAGGAGCTATTTCTGAGCAGACAGCCAGGAGTCACCCCTGAGCTCCGCCGGGTGTGGCCCAAAAAAAAAAAAAAAAAAAAGAAAAGAAAAGAAAAGAAAAGAAAAGACCACTTTGTGGATTGTCAGGAGGTGATGGGTTGGACTTTGGGGCACACATTGCAATGCTTAAGACTATTCATTAAAAAAAAAAGACTTCATAATTGGGCCGAAGAGATAGCACAGTGGTAGGGCCTTTGCCTCGCACACAGCTGATATAGGACGGCGTCCCGGCATACTATATGGTTATTCCTGTGCCTGCCAGGAGCAATTTCTGAGTACAGAGCCAGGAATAACCCCTAGTGCCACCAGTCCCCCACAAAAAAAGACTATTCATAATTTAAGCAGTTTAAGTGCTACCTTCAACTCTGATGTGACTCAGAATAAATATTCATTCCTGAAGGTGTCAAAGGAGCCCATTCAAGGATGGGATCAAATGCAAACCTCCTGCATGCAAAGTGTATGCTCAATATGTTGAACTCTGTAGTAGGTTACTGCTATATTTTTATCTATCCTATCTCAGCATATTCTATTTTAATATTATAAAACAGTTGTTGAGATCACAATGTATTTCACTTTCTTATTTATCAGAATATTCTGTCTACTGTAATAAAATTATACTAGAAGAGGAGGAAAACTAGTATAGGGAATGGGAGAGTCCTGCAAAGCAACGTGTATGTAATCAACCTTGGTCTGATCCCCAGTTCTGCATACAGTCTCCTTTGTATTAAGTCATTCCTAAGCATTCCTGAGAGTCAGGAATAGACATCAAGCATTACCTCCCATGCAATTATAATAAAAACCAAATAAAATTTTTCTTTAGAGACAACTCCCAACAGTACTCTGGGATTACTCCCAGAAATGCTTGGCCTAGCTGGTGGTCACCAAAATCACTCCCAGAGTTGTTTGGGGTGGGGTTTGGGGGTAGGAAAGAATTCCAAAACTGCAGATAATCCAATTCAGGGTCTTTCTTAGACATACTAAGAATGGATTCCATACCTTTGCTCTATGCCCAAGCGCCTACAAATTGAGTCTCTTTTTACCCATGTCCTCTTGAACAGGTAACTCCTCTTTCTTTCCCCTCACATCTCTCCAAATTTCTTTCAGTAAAAATCATTTCTGACTCCAAACTAAAAACAAGTATCTCTCAGAATCTGTGCTGCCATATTAAAAAGCCACTCATAGCACCAGAGATAGCACAGGGATTAAGGTACTTGACATGCCAAGTAAATCACCACCTGATTTGGTCCCCAGCACGGCTTACTGTCCCCCACACACCACAAGTGACCCCCCGAGCACAAAGCCGAAATAATACCCAGCACTGACAAATGACAAAAAGTCATTTATGCTAAAAGAAGCATTGTGAAAGAAGGGCCAAGATCTAAATTTGTTTCTATTTTATTTTTTTTTGGTTTTGGAGCCACACACAGCAGTGCCCAGGGCTTACTCCTGACTCAGCATTCAGGAAATCACTCCTGGGAGGTTCAGGAGACCACTTGAGATGCTGGAGATTGAACCAGGTCAGACACATGCAATACAAATGCCCTATCAACCAGAATCTATAGTTCTAAGAATCTAAGTTTCTGAGCCGGAGCAATAGCACAAGTAGGGTGTTTGTCTTGCACAAAAGCAACCCAGGTTTGATTCCCAATATTCCATATGGTCGTGGGTCCCTGAGCATTATGTGGGAGACTTACGGGGGAGGGAAAGAGCACTAGTAACTGGAAAGACAAGTATTAAAGTGCATGCTATACACCACAGCCAACACTAGTTCAATTTCAGAACATCACGGGGTGCAGCCCCTGAGGCACAGTATCAAGTAGGCCCAGGGAAGCCCTCAACACTGCAAGGCATCACACCTCTGGAGCCCTGCACTGAAATGTCAGAATAGAAGAGTTGGCCAAAAAGTGCTGGGAAAGGGGGCGGAGCGGTGGCACAAAGATTAAGGCCTTGCCCTCGCTAGCCTAGGACGGACCGCAGTTCGATCCCTTGGAGTCCCACCCTTACGGTCCCCCCAAGACAGGAGCGATGTCTGAGCTCATAGTCAGGAGTAACCCCTGAGCATCACCGGATGTGGCCCCAAAACAAAACAAAACAAAACAAAAAGCTGCGAAGGGATCACTCACTAAGCACTTGAGAAACAACCAGAACAAAAATAACAAACTAAAGATTAGGGTGGACCTGGGTTATGGGATATAAGCATTTTAGCAAGACAGCCTTCCTTACATGCTGGGCCCTGGTAACACAATTTAGGAGTAATTTTCTAGAACTCAACTGATAATCATCTATGAATACTGCATTTGAAAATCCAGATCATGGGGCCGGAGAGATAGCATGGAGGTAAGGTGTTTGCCTTTCATGCAGAAGGTCATCGGTTCGAATCCCGGCGTCCCATATGGTCCCCTGTGCCTGCCAGGAGCAATTTCTGAGCATGGAGCCAGGAGTAACCCCTGAGCACTGCCGGGTGTGACCCAAAAATCACAAAAAAAAAAAAAAAAAAAGAAAGAAAATCCAGATCATGGGACTGGAGAGATAGCATGGGGGTAAGGCCTTTGCCTTTCATGCAGAAGGATGGTGGTTCAAATTCCAGCATCCCATATGGTCCGCCCCCTCCCCCCAGCCTGTCAGGAACAATTTCTGAGCGCAGAGCCAGGAGTAATCCCTGAGCACTGCTGGGTGTGACCCAAAAACCAAGAAGAAAAAGAAAAAGAAAGAAAGAAAATCCAAATCACTGGGGCTGGAGAGATAGCATGAGGTAGGGCGTTTGCCTTGCATGCAGGACAATGGTTCGAATCCCATATGGTCCCCTGAGCCTGACCCAAACCCCCCACCCCCCAAAAAAAACACCAAAGAAAATCCAAAGCACTATAAGAAACCATACTCCTATGCTTCAGCTACATACAGAAATAGCAGACTTCAAGGACACAATACAGTAAAATGAAGACTAAAAGCCATGTTCATTTTCTCTTCTCAAATGAAGTCATTAAGACAGGGCTAGAGAGCACAGTGGGCTTAAACACATATATTCAATTCTGATCTCCAGCACCATAAAGTTCCCTGAGCACTGCTGGGAGCAACCCCAGAAAACAAAGCAGAGAATGCCCTGACTCACCTCTGGATGTGAGCCCCCCTAAAAGAAAAGTGCCTGACAAAAATAGGAAAACCCACAGGAACTAGACAGAACAGTAATAAAGAAGAAAAAATAGGGCCTGGAGAGATAGCACAGCTGCATTTGCCTTGCAAGCAGCCGATCCAGGACCAAAGGTGGTTGGTTCGAATCCCAGTGTCCCATATGGTCCCCCGTGCCTGCTAGGAGCCATTTCTGAGCAGACAGCCAGGAGTCACCCCTGAGCACCGCCGGGTGTGGCCCAAAACCCCCCCCCCAAAAAAAAAAGAAAAAAAAAAATAGAAATCATCATTGCTAGAGTAACTGTTTCAGAGGTTCCTTATTACATTCAGGATTGCTATTTCTAGTATACGCTTTCTATATACAAGAGCATTTCATTGATTTTTCATGTAGAATTTTGTCCAAATTGGATGAAGTTTATGCAATCCACTCTACACAGTAGTCTACAATTTCACTGCATTGTCTTTAAGTTGAAATTCTGTAAGTCAAATAATGATGCATAATACTAATTCAAATATAAAATGAAGTACAAGCCTGGAGAGATAGTACAAAGGGTAAGGCTCCTGCCATGAAAGCAGTCAAGACCCTGATTCATTTCTTGGCATTGCATATGATCCCTTTGACACCACCAAGGGCCAAAAGCAGAATAGCCCGAGAACAAAGAACACAACTCCCTCAAAAAAAAAAGGGAAGTGTTGGAGCTGGAGCAACAGTGGGTATTTGCCCTGCTTGTAATCAATCCTGGCATTTCATATGGCCCCCTGTGCACTGCCAAAAGCAGAGCCAATAACCCCTCAACATCACCAGGTGGGATCCTCCCCTCGAAAGGGGTGAGAAACAGAAGAGAAATCTGAAACATATACCAGAATTGAATCTGTTTGCTAAGAAAGTGTGAGAGTTGCTTTCACACCAACCCACGTTTGATCCTCGGCATTCCATAGGGTCTCTCCAGCCTGCAGGAAGTGATTTCTGAGCGCAAACCCAGAAGTAAACCCTCAGTGCCACTGGGGATTCTTTCTTCAAACGAAAGAAAGAAAATGAAGGGAAGAAATTAGAGGGAGGGAGGGAGGGAAGAAAGGAGAGGGAGATGGAGAGGGAGGAGAGAAAAAGAGAGAGAGGAGTAAGTGAGAAATCTTGACATATTAGTGTTTTTTTTGTTTTGTGGGTAGGGCAAAAAACACCCTACCCACTGTTTCATCGCTCCAGCCCCACATGCTAGCAAAATGCCCTATTAACTTCCAAGATTACCCTATCAATCAAGTTAATAAAGCGACTCAATTGGGGCCTGAGCCATAGCACAGCGGTAGGGCGTTTGCCCTGCGCGTGGCTGATCCAGGACGGAACTTGGTTTGATCCCTGGCATCCCATATGATTCCCCAAGCCAGAGGCAATTTCTGAGTGCATAGCTAGGAGTAACCTCTGAGCGTCACCGGGTGTGGCCCCAAAGAAACCAAAATCAATAAACCACTCAATTATGTAACATCCCCCCAGTATAAGTTTTGTTTACTTTTTTTAAGGGGGGGGGGAAGCATACCCAGAGGTTCTCAGGACCTACTTCTGGCTCTGCACTCAAAAAGAATCACTCCTAGACGGGTGACAGGAATCAAACCTTGGTCAGTCTGTGCAAGGTAAGCACCCCCTTCGCAATTGGTTCAGCCTCTAAGCACTGTTTACTTGTAATAAACCCTAGTAAGTTCTAAGAAAAAAAAAAAAAAGACAGGAGAGAGTATAGTGGTAAGGCACATCATACCTTTCATAGCCTACTGGGGCTTTGGGGGTGGTGTTTTGAATCCTGCTACAAGTGATACCTGACTTGCATGCAGCTGACTTGGACTTCTTTCCTGGCATACCATAGATTGTCCCATACCCCAGTCTACAAGAGATGTTCCTCGAACAGAGGCAAGAGTAAGCCCTGTGCGCTGCTGAGTCCCCAAACCAAAATTAATTAATTAAAAATAAAACTGGGCTGGAGAGATAGCATGGTTGTAGAGCACTTGCCTTGTGTGCGGAAGGACGGTGGTTCGAATCCTAGCATCCCATATGGTCCCCTTTATCTGCCAGGGGGATTTCTGAGTGCAGAGCCAGGAGTAACCCTTGAGCACTGCCAGGTGTGTCCCCCCCCCCCCATATAAAAAAATAAAACTGGCCAAAACCTAAAGGAGAGACAAAGGGTCTAAGCAAAGTTTAGAAACTAGGGCACTTGCCTGCACTCAGCAGGCCTGTGTTTGATTCCCAGCACCCTACATGATCCCGAGTTTACCAAGAGTGATCCGCGAGCACCTGAACACCGTTGCGTGTAACACACACACAGGATAGGGTGGAGCTAGAGAAGAGGCCAAATGCCTACAGAAGAGAGGAGCAGCAGGAAAACTCTGATGGAACTTAAGTGCTATAATTAATTACACCTAGCAGGAAAACAACAAACTTAGGCCTACCTAAAACAGCAATTGTTTTATATAGAGTATCCCCAAAGGAAGACCTCAATTGCAAAAACAAAAAGAAAATATGGGGTGGGGGGGTGTCGGGGCCTGAGCAATAGCACAGCAGGTAGGGCTAGGGCGTTTGCCTTGCATATGGCTGACCAGGACGGATCTGGGTTCGATCTCCGGCATCCCATAAGGTCCCCAGAGCCTGCCAGGAGCAGGGAGTCTGCCTTGTGCATGGCCAAACCAGATTCAATCCTAGGCATACCATAGGATCCCCTGAGCCTGCTGGAAGTGATTTAGAAGTGCGGAGCTAGGAGTAACCCAGCGCGGGACTGAACCCGGGTTGGCAATGTATGAGGCAAGTACATCAACAAGATACAGCAAGTATCCGTCTTACATATAGCTCCAATTCCTCTCTACAGATTTAAACCAAGGACCAGCAGCGGAGCACTACACTGGATCATGAACACAGACATCGTTGGGAATTAAACAAGTGGGGGTTTTACACTGAAAGACAGGGAATCCCAATCTGTCCTGTTGTGCTCTTAACACATCAAGGGCTCTGAATAGTGACTGAAAAGAATCCTTCCATACTTAATGTCTCAGTCGTGTCACTTAAACTTCACTTCAAACTCCCTGACAACGATTGAGGATTTCTGATGACGGTGGAAAGGCTGAGGAGACGAACCCCCGAGTCCGTCAAGGGTATCGAGTTAAGATTTCATGCCAGGAAACAGCGCGCAGGACTTAGGGCGTGTGCCACGACATCCAGGCGTGACCCCGAGCTCGGGTGCGCGCCGCACACATCCAGATGAAGCCGCCGGGATGCGCGAGTGGCCTGGTCCTCCAAGTCGTCCGCTGTCAGTTCGGAAACGGGCGCTGCGGGGCGGGAACGGCGAGCGGCTGTGCGATCGCAGGGGCTGGAGCGGGGCTTCGACGCCGGGCAAGGTCGGCCGATCGGCCGGCGAATGAATGGGCTCCTTCCTCCCTGAGCCGAGGCTGGCCCGGGCGGCCGGGGATGCCGCGCGGCGGGGCGAGGCGAGGCGAGGCCCGGAACCGGCGAGCCGGGAGCAGGCCGCGTGGCCGAAGCCCACCCCGCCCGCCCGCCCGCCCGCCCGCCCGCCCGCCAGCCTGGCCCTCGCCGCCCGCCGCCCGGACGCGGCCGCTCCCCGTCCCCGTCCCCGGCCCGGCCCCTCGCGGCCTCGGCGGCCGGCCACGTGCGCAGCCTGCGCCCTCCGCCCCGTCCCTCCCTCCCTCCCTCCGCTGCCCGCCCGCCCGAGCGCGCCGCACGCCGCCGCCGCCGCCCGACGGCCCCATCGTCCCGGAGGCCGGGCCCGGCGGCGGCGGCGGCGTGCGCTCCCGGGCGCGCCCCAGGGCCGCCCCGACCCGCCGGGGTCCCGGGCGCGGGCTCGGGGTCCGGGGCTGGGGGCCGCCGGCCGTGCTCACCGGGTCCACGGTCGCCATCTTAGCTCGCTGTGGCCGCACGGCCGCGCCGCAGGGGGAGGGCGCCGGCGAGCTGGGCCGCGATTGGCCGCCGCGCGTCACGTGACGCCCGGCCGTTGGGCCCCGCGGCGCCTGCGCGCGCGCCGAGGGGGCTTCTGGGAAGTGCAGTCGCGGCGGGCCTGCGCGCGCGCGTCGTCTCGCAGCTGCGCATCCCGCCGCTCGGCTCGGCTTGGCTCGGCTCAGCACGCGCCGGGCCCCGCCTCCGCGCCGAGCGGGCCGAGCGCGGCGCACACCGCCATGGTCGCGGGCCTGAGGCGGGCGCGCTCGGCCGTGCTGCGGGGACGCCCGGGGAGCGGAGGAGCGGGGAAGCGGGGGCGGGGATCGAGACGGCGCCTGGGCGCGGCGAGGGCCGGCGGGAGCGTGCGCGAGTCCGAGCCCGAGCCCGAGCGCGGAGCCCCGAGGACGCGGCGCGGACCGTCCGAGCGTCGCCGGGCGCGGCCTCTGTGACTCGCTCGCGTCCCGGCGCTGACCTCACGGGCTGCCGCCTGCTCGCCCGCGCTTCGTGCCGCCGGGACCCTCCTGGTCACTGAAGGCAGCGCCAGCGAGACCCGCACCACGCGCCCGACGCACCCAGGGCGAGGCCCCCCGACACGCCGCCTCTTTTCCTCGGCGGTGTCCAGGCCCGCTCCGGACTGCGCGCGAGGATTGCTCGCTCCTTCGGGTGCTCGGGACATCGACGGGATGCCCAAATCGGACCCAGGTCCGCGGCGTCCAGCTCGAAATGGAACCTGCTCTTGTTCTCTCTTTCTTCATTGGGAGAGGGTTTAGGGGGTCGTTTTATTTCCTTGGCCACACCAAGCCGCGCTCAAGGCTCCGCGTTCAGAACTTAGCTGGCTCTGGGCTCCCTGTGGGAAGGCCGAGATCCAAAAGGGCAGGCAAACACCCTGCCAGCTGTGCTGTGCTGTTACCCCGGCCCTCGCAGTCTGCTTAGGATGACATGTTAGAAGCAGATGCCGCTCAAGTGGCATCAAAATGAGGAAAAACATTACTGGATGCTGCTACTAAATACAACGATGCCAGCCAATGCTACCCCAGTTAAAAAAAAAAATGCGGGGGAAATGCTGACATCAGAAAAAATCAGGCTCAACAGCTTGGTTGACTCCCTGTGGCTGCCTACAAGTGTGGCCGATGCCCAGCCATCTGTGTCATTCCTATGACTGAGAACATAAAGACGGCTCACATGACTAACAACTCATCGTTGAGGCTGTGTAAGATCCGAAAACCATGCCTGCCTGGTCCTGTGTTTGATTCTGATTTACCTACGTGGTAGATGTGATTGTTGAAAGCTTTTAACCTATCACCTCTAAATTTCTGAGTACACAAAGTTATTTAAAAAGAAAAAAAATGAGTGGATTTCCACTTACAGAGATTGCTGTTAAACTTAGAGCCGATCACTCATTTAGGAGGGCCAAAGTTGTGTCACATCCAGTGGTGCTCAGAGATCTTGGCCAAGATTAAAACCCAGGTCGGCCATGCGAGGCAAATGCCTGCCATGCCACATATCAGACCCCCGTTTTGATTTTGGGGGAGAGGGGTCACAGTGGCAGCGCTCAGGGGTTATGCCTGGCTCTGTACTCAGAAATTACTCCTGACAGGCTTGGAGGACCCTATGGGATGTCGGAGATCGAACCTGGGATGGCTGTGTGCAAAGCTGTGCTATCACTCCCACCCTCCTTTGTTTGACGATTGTTGTTTTGGGGCCACACATGGCTATACTCAGGGGTCATTCCTAGTGGAGTGGATTATGGAGTGCCGAGGATCAAACCCAGGCTGGCTTTGTGCAACGCAAGCACCTTACCCGCTGAATTATTGTTCCAGCCTCAATTTATTTTAAATTTTAATTTAATATTTTGTAGGGACCATCCAGGACTTGGTCTCAAATTCAGTCTTACGTGCATGCAAGGCCTCAATCCAGTCTTAGTACTCCCACTCCTAAACATTTATATATTTATTTATTTGGTTTTTGGGGGTCACACCCGGCAGTGCTCAGGGGTTCCTCCTGGCTCGACACTCAGAAATCGCTCCTGGCAGGCTCGGGACCTTGCATGGGATGCCGGGATTCGAACCACCATCCTTCTGCATGCAAGGCAAACGCTCTACTTCCATGCTATATCTCCGTCCCCTCCTAAACATTTCTTTAGGTATTCAGATAACTTAGAGTAGTGCCCTGGTACTAACCAATCTGTAAATGTCTCTTTCTAACAAGTCACTTTCCACAGGGCTCTTGGCATTTGTCCTCTTTGTAACTACATGGTTCCTTTGAGCACCACCAGATGCAATCCAGGAGCCTAAAACTGGAAGTAGTCCCTGAGCACCACGGAGTATGACCCAAGAACTAAAACTATAAATAAAGACAGACTTTCCTGTTTTCCTTTATAAGTTGCATCTTGTGACCATGTAGGCAAAATGGTTCTCTAGGAGCCTATCCACTTCCAACCTGCTAGCTTGTTGCTTAATAGAGCTTTTCTCTACCGTCACCTTTCTTCGCAGATAGTTAGACTGATGTCTAAGAACTACAGATTTCCTTAGAAGCTAAGGCATAACTAAGTAGTTATGCACACACACACAAATACATACCTCTCTATGACCCAACCTAGAATCATAAGTATTATTTATAAACATGAAATTATAGGTTGGCATTTGAAGAGTCATGACCTTTATGTAACCTATTCCACAAGCTAAGAATCTATTACTACTCTTTATAGATTTAACTCATTAAAAATTTGATATGCTACAGTAGACTTATACTTTATCATGTATTTACCATTTTTTCATTGGAATTTTACTTGCATTTTCTAGATTATCAGAGCCATGGTTTTAGTAGAGATTGTTCAACTATGACTCAAACTGATTATACTAGTATCATTAAGTCTTTTAAAAGGTATTACCACAGGAGCTGGAGAGATAGTATATTGGAAAGGTACTTGTCTTGCACACAGCCAACCCAATTAGATCCCCAATACTACTTATGGTCCCCTGAGCTCCAGCAGAAGTAATTCCTGAGTCAGAGCCAGGAGCAATTCCTGAGTAAAAACAAACAAAAATCATCACTATTTTAGATTAAAAAAAATTGTTGGGGACCCAGAGATGGTTCAGTGGTGGAGAACCTAATTTACAGATGAGAAGCTGTGCGTTCACTTCCCACCCAGCACTGTTGCAGCCTGTGGGTGCCACAACACTGCAACAGAGAATGCAATATCATTAACAACTACAACTAGGGAGCTGGAGAGATAGTAAGGCCCTTACCTTATACACAGACAACCTGGACTTGATCCCCAGAATCACATATGGCTGTTGGGTCCCTCCTGAGCAGTCAAACCTGATGCCCATTTCCCCCAAAAAAATACAAAGAGAAGAAAAATCAATAAATAAAAATAAATGTAAAGTTTTAAGCCTTGGAGCCAGGGGAAAACCCTTCAACTCTATTGTCTCCAACCTCAACAATAAATTCTGAGCCCCATCAAGGGAGACCCAAGCACAGAGAAGTATCCTTGAGCACCACCAGTGTGACTCCAAAACTAACATATATGAAACACCTTGTTTTAACTATAATTACCTGTAATTATATATAATATACTACATAATAATTATAATTATATTGACATGTTTTTTTTTAATTTTGGGGTTCTGTGGGTAGTGGTGAGTGGCTACTCCTGATTCAGTACTCCTGGAGGTGCTTGCAGTGCTGAGGATCATATCCAGGACTTCCATGTACAAAGCATGTGCTCTAGTCCTTTAGTCATTTCTCAAACCTTATTTCTACCTTTTATTTTTTTAGCTTCAAGTAGCAATGCTTGGGTCTTACTGCTAGCTCTATGCTTAGGTAGCACTCCTAGAGATATATATGGTGGCAGGGATTGAATTTGGGGTAGCTGTGTTCAAGGCTAATGCTTAATGTACTGCATTATCTCTTCAGTCTTTATTTCTACTTTTTGGTATAATGTAATATGCCTAAAAACTTTTATGAAGAGAACCAAGCCATTATCGTTGCTGTTGTTTTGGAGCACTAGGGATCAAACCCATAGGATCACACTGACAGGCTCAGGAGAACAATATATGGTGCCAGGGATTGAACCCAGGTCAGAAACATACAAGGCAAACACCTTTGTGTATTACCACTCTGGCTCCACACACACAATTATCCTTTTTTTCCTTTTTTGGTTTTGGGACTACACCTAGTAATGTTCAGGGGTGACTAATGGCTCTGTATACAGGACTCACTCCTAGAAGTGTTCAGGGGACTAAAGAGATTAAATCCAGATCTGCTGTGTGCAAAACAAGGGCCTTACCTGCTGTACTATCTCTCCAGCCCCCCACAATCAATTATCTTTAAGTATATTTTAAAGTCAAGTAACCAATAACGATATCTTACAATGTGCGAATAGTTGTTGTTTTGTTATGCCAAGGAACAAGCCTAAGGCTTCATACCTTTTTCATACCTACCACTGAGCCATGTCCCTACCAACATTTTTCATCAATTACTTATATAGAGTGCCACAACAATTTTATACACGAAAAACTGTCACTACCTCCACTTTATATATAAAGAATAGATTCAGTAAAGTTAACAGAAAAACATGAAAGTGCATAGTCAGCGGTAAATTAGATTGTTTCTGGACTCCAAGACATTTTTTCTATATCAGAGCTTTCCTCTAAGAGTTCTTCCAAATGTCTATTTCGTTTTTTCCCCCAAGTAAATTCATTTAATTAAAGTCTCATTACAATCCTGTGAATGCAAATATTCTTTTCAAAATTTGACTTATGCAATGTGATTTATAATAAATGCATACCAAACAAAATACGAGGTGTTGGTAGAAAGGAAACAGTATCTTTGTATAAATAAAAAAGAAAGACATCCTATCATGTTTGTTAATTAAGTTATAAAAAGAATTTATATTCGATGTATAGCTTTTGTATGTAAAAGTAAAATCGTACATGAATTAAAACTGAATTATATTATGCATATCAAGGATAAAAACATAAACAATAAAAACAAAAGTATAAAACACTACAAGTTATAATATGGATCTTAAGACTATATATATAATACATTTTTGGATCTATAGATGGACCATAAGACCAGAACATTTTTTTCTTTTTATGTTGTTTTCTTTTTTAATTTTATTGAAACCATTGTGATTTACAAAGTTCTTCATAGTTGGGTTTCAGACAATGAAATGAATCAGGGTCAGTCCCACACCAGTGTCCACTTCCCTCCACCCATGTTCCCAAGTGCCTCCTATACAACCCCCACAGCCCCCAGCCTGCCAGTATCGGGCCCATTTTAAGTTTAGATAGTTAAAGTTTGGTCTCTTGATTCCATTGTTGTCACCTTTGGCTTGGGTATTTAGTTCTGTCCTTTTTTAACACTACCAGTGAACCTGAGCCTGCTTGGCTCCTGGCACCCATCCTTTCATATTTGTGTTTCTCCTCTTCCACTCAGTTTCTTTCCTTCTCCTTGCTATATACTCTGGGGCCTAGGGTGTTCGAGACAACTCCTGTTTAGACCATTACATTTATTCATGTAGTTATTTTAAATACCACAAAAAGGTAATATTCTGTATTTATCCTTCTTCTGGCTTACACCATTTAACATAACATCTTAGTTTCATCCATGTAGCTGCAAACTGCATAACTGCTTCATTCCCTACATGGAAAATATAGTATTCTATTGTATCTATGTACCACATCTTCATGATCCACTTGTCTTGTTGGGCATCTAGGTTGATTCCAAGTCTTGGCTATTGTACTGAGTGTTGCAATGAATAATGGTATGCATATTGGGGCCAGAGAGATAGCATGGAGGTTAGGCATTTGCCTTGCATGCAGAAGGTCAGTGGCTCGAATCCCAGCATCCCAGATGATCTGAGCCTGCCAGGAGCGATTTCTGAGTGTAGAGCCAGGAGTGACCCCTGAATGCTGCTGGGTGTCACCCAAAACAAAACAAAACAAAACTAATAATGGTATGCATATATCCTTTTGCATGAATGTTTTTTCTGTCCTGGAGATAGATACACAAAAGAGGGATTTCTGGGTCATACTGTTTTCCATAGGGGTCGAACCAGGCAGCATTCCCAACAGTGCATGAGTTTCTTTCTCACCAACTCTCTGCCAACAAAGATTGTTCCTCATATTTTTGATATGTGCCATCCTCATTTGTGTAAGATGATAGCTCATTGTTGTCTTGATTTGGATTTCGCTGTGATGATGAGCATTTTTTTTTTTTTTTTTTTGGTTTTTGGGTCACACCCGGTGGTGCTCAGGGGTTACTCCTGGCTGTCTGCTCAGAAATAGCTCCTGGCAGGCACGGGGGACCATATGGGACACCAGGATTTGAACCAACCACCTTTGGTCCTGGATTGGCTGCTTGCAAGGCAAACGCCACTGTGCTATCTCTCCGGGCCCGATGATGAGCATTTTTTAAATGTGTCTGTTGGTCACTGTTGGTCTTCCTCAGGGAAGTATCTGTTATTTCCTCTCCCCAGGGACGCTCAGGGGTTACTCCTGGCTATGCGCTCAGAAGTCACTCCTGGCTTGGGGGACCATATGGGACGCTGGGGGATAGAACCGACGTCCATCCTAGGCTAGCGCAGGCAAGGCAGGCACCTTACCTCTAGCGCCACCACCCAGCCCCTCCTCTCCCCATTTTTAATAGGACTTTTAGGTTTTGTGGAGTTAACCTTTGTAAGTACTTTGTATATTCTAGATATCAAACTTTTTTTGTGTGTGTGGTTTTTGGGTTACACCCGGCAGCACTCAGGCGTTACTCCTGGCTCCATGCTCAGAAATTGCTCCTGGCAGGCAGGGGGGACCATATGGGACTCCGGGATTCGAACCAATGACCTTCTGCATGAAAGACAAACGCCTTACCTCCATACTATCTCTCCGGCCCAATATCAAACATTTATCTTATTGTAGAGTGCAAAATTTTTCTCCCATTCAGTTAGCTGTCTTCTAATTTTAGTCTGTGTTTCTTTTGGTTTCCTACTCATTCAGTTTTTCTATTTTCTCCTCATTCAGTATTGGGAGATAATATTTTTCCAGAAATCTGTCCACTTCTTCTAGGTTCTCTAGCTTAACTTTGTACAGTTTTTCATAATAGTCCCTCATGATGTCTTGAATTTCTTGAGGGCTCTGTTGTAATCGCTCCCCTTTTATTTTCTAATCTGATTTACTTGAGTATTCCCCCGCCACTATTTTTTTGTTTTTTGGGCCACACCTGGTGACACTCAGGAGTTAGTTACTCCTGCTATGCACTCAGAAATGGCTTGGGGGATCAAACCAAGGTCTGTCCTAGGTTAACACGTGCAAGGAAAATGCCCTACCCACTTCCAGCTTTCCCTTTTTATTCCCACCTCTTTTTATTCTTGTGGGTCTTGCCTACGATTTGTTTATCTTATTTTTTCTTTCAAAAAACAGCTCCTGGGGCAGAGAGATAGCAGTAGGGCGTTTGCCTTGCATGCAGCCAATCCAGGACCTATGGTGGGTTTTTTTTTGGTTTTTGGTTTTTGTTTTTTTTTTTGGTTTTTGGGCCACACCCGTTTGACGCTCAGGGGTTACTCCTGGCTATGCGCTCAGAAATCGCCCCTGGCTTGGGGGGACCATATGGGACACCTACTACGCTAGCACTTGCAAGGCAGACACCTTACCTCTAGCGCCACCTTCCCGGCCCCGACCTATGGTGGTTTAAATCCCGGCATCCCATATGGTCCCGAGTCTGCCAGGAGCGATTTCCGAGCACAGACCAGTAGTGTTGTACCCAAAATCCTAAAAACCAAAAACCGAAAAAACAAAAAACCAGCTCCTGGTTTTATCAATTCTTTGTATTGTTTTCTTTGTTTCTATATATTTTTTTTTGGTTTTGGTTTTGGTTTTTGGGGCCACACCCGTTTGATGCTCAGGGGTTACTCCTGGCTACGCACTCAGAAATTGCCCCTGGCTTGGGGGGACCATAAGGGACACCGGGGGATCGAACTGCGGTCGTTCCTTGGCTAGCGCTTGCAAGGCAGACACCTTACCTCTAGCCCCACCTCGGCGGCCCCTGTTTCTATATTGTTTATTTCTGCTCTGGTTTTTTATTATTTCTCTTCTTATGCTTGTATTCCGTATGTTTATTTCTTTTCAAAAGTTTAAAAATAACAATTTTTGGTTTTGGGGCCACACAAAGATTCAGGACTTATTCCTGGATCTGAGCTCAGGGATCACTCCTGACAGGGCTCAGGGACTATGTGGTGCTGGAGGTTGAACTTGGGTTGGCTGTTTGCAAACAAGCATCCTATTTGCTATACTACTGCCCCAATCCCACTTCAAAGAACTTCTTTTTTTTTTCTCTTCAGTTTCTGGGCCATACCTGGTTCTGCTCCTGGCAAATTCAGATGGAGCATCTGTGGTGCCAGGGATTGAACCTGGGTCAGAACCCTACCCTCCTTACTATAGCTCTGGACCCCCTTTTCAAAGACTTCAAGTATGAGTTACTTATACGGCTGACAATCCAGTCAAGAAGTACTGAGGCACATTCATAAAAGAGATCTGCACTTTTGTGTTCACTCAAGCACTATTTACAATAGCTAAATCTCGATACAGGCCAACTATTTAAGAATAGATGACTGGAGAGGGAAACTATGGTACATATACCCAATGGAACGCCATTCTGCTTTAAGAAAAGATGAAATCATGCAATTTGTCCCTGTATGGACGAATCTGGAGAGTTACGTGCTGAGTAGAATTAGGAGAGAAACAGATACGAAATGCTCTCCCTCTTATATGTGCTATAAAGAAACCTAGTAAAGAAACAAATGGATGACAGACTGATAATTCAGCAAGTAAGATGCTTGCCTTGCACAAGGCAAACCCAAATTTGATCCTCTTCTTAGTCCTAAGCCTGATGGAAGTGATTCCTGAGTATAAAGTCAGGAATAACCCTGAGAACAACCAGTGACAAAAACAAAAGAAAAAGAAACAAAACAAAAACATACTCCAAACAATAGAAATTGAGAAAGCACCTCTAGCAGGAAGTTTATCACTCTAGCAGGGGTGGGGATGGGGATAAGATAGGATAGAAAGGGGACACTGGGACTGATGAAATGAAGCTGGCACTTCTGGTAGTGGGTGTAGTAATGGAATTTTTATGTAAAAAACTATGCCATATCAATATTTGTAAATCATGTATCTAAAATAAAATTTAAGAAAGGAAAAAAGTATTAAGTCTCTAAAGAGAGATGTATAATTGCTGAAGGCCATTAAGATGACCTGGTAAGCCCAAGTACTTCCTGGAACAGCAAACTCTGATGATCATTTTCAGTCACAGAAATAGAAATAGTTCAGTATCCATGAAAATACAGATATGACTAAGAAACAAAGAATGCAAGCTCCAGCATTCCACTGAACCACATCACCTGCCAAATTTTGCTTTTATAACAATTATCTTGAAGACTATCCCTTAATTGTTTTTGATTGCCTCTTTTTTTTTTTTTTTTTGAGAAAGTATTTTTTTTTTTTGTTTGTGGGTCACACCCAGCAGCATTCAGGGATTACTCCTGGCTCTATGCTCAGAAATTGCTCCTGGCAGGCTCAGGGGACCCATATGGGATGCTGGGATTCGAACCACCAGCCCTGAGAAAGTATTTTTTATTCATTAATTTTTATTTTTGCCCATGTTCTTCTCCTTCTCTGTTGTGATTACCACAGATTGGACACTATAGGTGCTCTGCACCAGAATTTAGTAGCATACTCTGGACTGTGCCCTAGAATGAATGAATGTGCTCTAGAATGTTGTGGCACCCACCGTGTTTCCTTTGGTGAAATCTGTGTTGGGACTTCCCCTTACTACGGACTCATCAACTTGTAAAGAAACAAGTGCAGACATTACATTGGAGTAGTCTATGGTTGCCATAGTTTCCTTAACAGCACACACCTCTTTATAGCCTTCCTCCTGAGTTCTTGTAATTTACATGATTCTCTATATTAGAATCCATATTCTACTTTGCAGAAAGAATAAAGAACTGTTTTTGTTGAAAAATTAAGCCCTGACCAACCATGACTTTGTTTCTTCTGGAATTTTTACTTAGACTTAACTTTGTTGTTGTTGTTGTTGTTGATAGTGGTGGTGGTAGACTGATTTGTTTTTTTTTTTTTTTTTTTTTTTTTTTTTTTAAATTTTTATTTTTAATTATGAGAACAAGGGTGCAAAGTAAGAGGACAAGGTAAAGTTACAGTGGAAGGACAATCACCCATAACATAATTCTCAGAAGTCCCCTTGCTGATATATTAACTTTGAAATTTCAGCCAAAGAACATTAAGATAAATAAGACAGAATCCATGTACAATTACTTTGTCCCTCAAGTCCCCAGATTGTAACACATTATAATATTTCTTAACAGTACACAAGGCAATCTAAAGCCATAAAACTTACGTAACTCCTTAAACATTACAGGCATAGTATTTTCTTACATTTCCATATACATGCATATTAGCTTAAGTTAACCTCAAATTTTAAGTGAGTTCTTTTTAAGGATTAGAGTCAAAGGAGCACAGTAAGAATGGTGTTAGAGTGGCAATTGTTGTTTGCATAGGCCCATCAAAATATGAGGAACATGGAAAGAAATAACCTTGGCCTAAGTACAAAGAGACCAGACCCCTGAAGTTTCCTGGCACAAGACCAAGTCTAGGCTCCAAGCAAGCTAGATCGTCCAATCCAATACAATTTTGCCAAATCCAATGATTTGTTTTTTGAGCCACACCTTGTGATTTCAAGGACCATTCTTGGATAAGTACTCAGGAGTGCCCCCTAGTGGGGTGAAAGAGCTGGACCGCATGCTTGTAGAATATGATACCATGAAAAATAAGTTAAATGTCTATGATTTTTAGGTTTTGTTCAGTATCTATTTCCAAAAATTATGTGGTAAAATATCTATCCAATAATAACAATTTCTTCAGTTAACTGCTGAAGAAAGCAGGTAACTAAACAATCTATATGGTTTGACTTATTTTTGGTTCAAAACATTGGGGAGGAGGGGCTGGTGATAGTACTGTGCAGGAGACACTTGCCTTGCATGTGGCTAACCAGGTTCGATCCGTGGCATCCCTTATGGTCCCCTGAGCCCATCAGGAGTGATTCCTCAGTGCCGAGTCAGGAGTAACCTGACTGAGCATTTTTGGGTATGGCCCCAAAAGCCAAACCAATCAAACAAAAAATGATATCTCTTTGAATACCACTTGGAGTGACCTAAGGTCCCTGAGCTTTGGTAGGTGTGGCCCTTTCCAGACTCAATTTCTTTTGCCTAAGATGTGGCTCAGTGGTACATCATATGCATCAAATATGTGAAATCCTATGTTTGATTCCAGGCACTGAAAAAATATTTTATATATATATATATATGTCCTATACATGCTATAAACAGCAATTGATTTCTGCCTATGTGTATATAAAATTTTAAAAGCAAACATATTCTCATATTGCAATCTATAATTTATATTTATCATTAATTTTAGTGGCCATTTTCAATTTTGGTAATACTTGCTTGGCAATATATGTTGAGGATCAAGCAAGGATCACACAAAAAGCATGAGTTCCGGCCCTTTCAGCCATTTCCTCAGTTCAAATAAGTTGTTTTGAGAGGAGACACACCAGACTGTCTTCAGAACATTAGTACACAATTTATTCTGGTTTATCTCAGATTTCTGCATTTGAGTAATCTCAGGAGGAGGAGATGTTGGAATAATCCATCTTTTCCTAAGTCTGCATGGAATATCAGGCTGTATTCAGGGACTATTTCTCACTCTGTGCTCAGGAGTAACACTATGAGGTGCTGTAGAAGGGGAATATGGACCATATTGCTGCTGGTAATTTGAACTAGTGTTGGTGGGATACAAGGCAAGTAAGTGCCTTAAGCCCTGTACAAACCCTCTGGCCTCCAAACAGTTAATTATTTGAGGGCCACACCTGGAGTTACTCAGCATCTACTCCTAGCTCTGTGCTTGGGCATCATTCCTGATAGGGGTTGGCACCATATGTGGTGATTGAACCTGTGTGGGCCATGTGCAATGCAAACACTCTTCTGGTCCCCTATTTATTTTTACTTGCTTTTTGTGCTGCGCCTGGTGATACACAGGGCTTACTACTCATTCTGTGCACAGAGATCATTCCTTGCAATGCTTTGAGGGAATCTATGTGGTGGTAGATATGGAAATGAATTAGCTGTGTGCAAGACAAATATCCTACTTGATCAGCTCTCTCTAGTCCCCAAACAATTATTTTATTATTATTATTATCATTATTATTGTGGTTTTTGGGCCATGCCTGGTGACGCTCAGGGTTACTCTTGGCTCTCTGCTCAGAAATCACTCCTAGGGGCCTGAGAGGTGGCGCTAGAGGTAAGGTGTCTGCCTTGCAAGCACTAGCCAAGGAAGGACAGCAGTTCGATCCCCTGGCGTCCCATACGGTCCCCCCAAGCCAGGGGTGATTTCTGAGTGCTTAGCCAGGAGTAACCCCTGAGCATTAAATGGGTGTGGCCAAAAAAAAAAAACAAAAAAAAATCACTCCTGGAAGAAATGGGGGACCATGTGGGATGCCAGGATTTGAACCACCATTGGTCCTGGGTTGGCCGTTTGCAAGGCAAACACCCTACTGCTGTGGTATCTCTCCGGCACCTATTTTATTATTATTTTAAATATATATTTTAATTTTTTAATTTTTCTTATTTATTTTGGGTTTTGCTCCACACCCAACAAGTACAACAGAAGCTATTCCTAATTTCAGGTTCTGGGCTCAGGAGTTATCTCTGGGGAACATTGGGATGCAAAGGATTAGAACTTGTGACCTGTGCAACTGCATGCATGGCAAGCTCCTTACCTCCTGTACTATATCTCAGCCCAGTTATTTTTTAATTATGAAATAAAAAGAGGGGCAATGAGATGGTTCAAAGGACAGGAATATATGCTTTACATGTGTGAATCCTGGTTCTGCAAATTGACCTGGAAAAACCACTGGTTATGGTTGACCCAAAACAAAGAAAAAAAAGCCATAATACATAGTACAGAATGGGGTATGTGTGAACAAAACAGGTGAAAAGGATCAAAAGTTATAATTTAATTTTTCAGATCCAGGAAGATAGTGTAGGTGGTAATTTATGCATAGGCCTGAGCTCCACATAGGTACTGAATGGCTCCTATAAGGAAAAGTTTTAGGGCCAGATGATAGTAAAGTGGGTAGTGTAGATAAATCCAAATGCCCCAATCCCAAGGGGAAAGGAAAAGTGGGTCTGGAACAGTGGTGTTGCAGGCAAAATCTAAACTAGGCTGGAAAGAGATGAAACAAGGGTCTGGGGACCTTTCCACCATGTGGAGAGAGAGAGACTGGCAGTGAATGCAGTCTTTATTGGGAAGATAAAATAATCCGCATAGATAGAGAATAAATTGGGTTAGAGAACCATCCAGAAGTTCCTCCCACCCAGATGAGTTTTTGATATGTAAAAGGGAAGCTATAGAGGTTAAGAGTGAAGTCTGATAAGCCATACAGCTTTAGGGAGAGATGGATTATTCCAACATCTCCCCCTCCCGAGATTACTCTCTCTCTCCCTCCCTCCCTCCTTTATTTATTTATTTTTTTATTTTATGCCACATCTCACCTGGGTCTGCTTTTAAACTGTAACCCATGGATCAATGGCATGAGTATATATGTTTACCATACTAATTAATGTTCGTCTGTAATATATACAATATCAATTTTATAGTATAGTCTCCCCAGACAGTGCTCATTACCATGTCACTCTGTTATTTAGACTTGAAAGCCATGATTGTTCTTAATAATGCTCCACACACAACATAAGTTATGAAGCCTTTCTTCAATATAGTTTACCCTTACCAAACATGATCGACCTAAAAGGAAAAGGGGGGACCTTTTACAGCAGACTTGCCAGCTTTACTTTTTTTTCTTTTTTCTTTTCCCTTCCTCTCTTTAAGTGGTCTGTCCCATATCACCTGGGTGTTAACCCAGGAAAAATATTACCTGGGAAAGCTTTTCAAATGTAATCCACGAATCTATCCTCTGGCTGTCGATGTCAGCACATGAGTGTGTGTGCCATACCAGTGTCAGTCTAACCTCTGTCCATAATAGATATAATGTCTATGTAGTATAGTGTTGTTCCCTCTATCATAGATAACCCTTCCTTGCTCTCCCCCTATTTTTTTTTTTTTTTTTTTGCTTAAATTCTCACATCCCAATCCTGAGGGGGAAGAGAAAAGAGAAAAGAGGTCTCTGGAACAGGGCTGCTGCAAGAAATAATTCAAACCTGGCTGGAGAGAGATGAAAGGTCCGAACACCTTTTTGTGTGTGTGTGTGTGTGTGTGTGTGTGTGTGTGTGTGTGTGTGTGGTTTTTGGGTCACACCCAGCAGTGCTCAGGGGTTTTTCCTGGCTCTGTGCTCAGAGACTGCTCCTGGCAGGCACGGGGGACCATATGGGACGCCGGGATTCGAACCGATGACCTTCTACATGAAAGGTAAACGCCTTACCTCCATGTCATCTCTCCGGCCCAAATTTTTTTTTTTTTTTTTTTTTTTTGGTTTTTGGGCCACACCGGACGGTGCTCAGGGGTTACTCTTGGCTGTCTGCTCAGAAATAGTTCCTGGCAGGCACGGGGGACCATATGGGACCCTAATTTTTGTTTTCTTTTTTGTGGTTTTTGGGCCACACCCGGCGTTGCTCAGGGGTTACTCCTGTCTGTCCGCTCAGAAATAGCTCCTGGCAGGCACGGGGGACCATATGGGACACCGGGATTCGAACCAACCACCTTTGGTCCTGGATCGGCTGCTTGCGAGGCAAACGCCGCTGTGCTATCTCTCCGGGCCCTTTTTTTTTTTTTAATAATAATATATTTAAAAATATGGAACGCTTCACGAATTTGCGTGTCATCCTTGCACAGGGGCCATGCTAATCTTCTCTGCATCGTTCCAATTTTAGTATATGTGCTGCCGAAGCGAGCACAGGTCCGAACACCTTTGCACCATGTGAGAGAGAGAGAGAGAGAGAGAGAGAGAGAGAGAGAGAGAGAGAGAGAGAGAGAGAGAGACAGACAGAGAGAGACAGACAGAGACATACAGACAGAGAGAGAGAGACAGAGAGAGACAGAGAGAGACAGAGACAGAGAGAGAGACAGAGAGACAGACAGAAATGAGAGAGAGAGGAGAGAGAGAGACAGAGACAGAGAAACAAATGAGAGGAGAGAGAGAGAGGAGAGAGGAAAAAGAGTGAGAGGAGTCTGTACAGCAGTCTAGAGAACAGGTTGGGGAAAAGAACCTATCTAGAGGTTCTTTCTGTATAAGTGGGTTTTTGATATGTAAAAGAGGAGCCATAGCTGTTAGGGGTGATTTAGGGAAACACTGATTATTCCAACAGGCAGGGTGCTTGCCTTGAACATGGCTAATCCCTGGCATCTCATGCAATCTCTGCAGCCTGTCAGGAGTAAATTTTTTTTTTTTTTTTTTTTTTTTTTGGTTTTTGGGTCACACCCGGCAGCACTCAGGGGTTACTCCTGGCTCTATGCTCAGAAATCTCTCCTGGCAGGCTCAGGGGACCATATGGGATGCCAGGATTCGAACCACTAACCTTCTGCATGAGAGGCAAACACACCTTACCTCCATGCTATATCTCCAGCCCTCAGGAGTACATTATTTATTTATTTATTTATTTATTTATTTATTTATTTATTTATTTATTTATTTGGTTTTTGGGCCACACCCGGCAGTGCTCAGGGGTCACTCCTGGCTGTCTGCTCAGAAATAGCTCCTGGCAGGCACGGGGGACCCTATGGGACACCGGGATTCGAACCAACCACCTTCGGTCCTGGATCGGCTGCTTGCAAGGCAAACACCGCTGTGCTATCTCTCCGGGCCCTATTTATTTATTTTTTAAAGTATGGTCGTTAGAGGCCAGAGAGACAGGACTGAGAACTTAGTGAGTTTCTGGCTCAACATATGGTCTCTGAGCACTCCAGGGCTAGTTCCTGAGCATTACCACGTGTGGCTATAACCTCCTCCAGCCTCTCAAGAATGTCAAGATTCTACATACAGCTTAGCTGATGGCTTTCCTGTCCCTTTCTTAATATAAGCTGTTTCCAAGCACAAATGAGAAAAGCAGATAGAGGATCTCATTGAAGTATTTCAGGCTACAGGTTTGCATCAGATGATCTAAAGCTCTTTTTTTTTTTTTTTTTTTTTTTTTTTTGGTTTTTGGGTCACACCCGGCGGTGCTCAGGAGTTACTCCTGGCTCTACGCTCAGAAATTGCTCCTGGGCCCCCGGAGAGATAGCACAGCAGCGTTTGCCTTGCAAGCAGCTGATGCAGGACCAAAGGTGGTTGGTTTGAATCCCGGTGTCCCATATGCCCCCCCCCCCCCCCCCCCGTGCCTGCCTGGAGCTATTTCTGAGCAGATAGCCAGAAGTAAACCCTGAGTACCCCGGGTGTGGCCCCCTCCAAAAAAAAAAAAAAATGAACAGGTCAGAAGAACATCGAGGCCTCCTCCCCTTTAAAAAAAAAAAAAAGAAAGAAATCGCTCCTGGCAGGAACAGGGGACCATATGGGATGCCGGGATTCGAACCAATGACCTTCTGCATGAAAGGTAAACGCCTTACCTCCATGCTATCTCTCCGGCCCCTATAGTTCTTTTTAATTCTGGATTTTCCATGGTTAAAGCTGTTTCCTCTTCTCATCTATGATCCTGCTGGATAACATGGAAAATCTGGTTATGGTTCTGTTATGACCCGCACTGTATACGCTGAATGGAGGGCATCAGTGACTGGAGCCAGGCCATTTTGCAGAGGTCAGAGCAGATCTTCCTCTAGGACAGTGCTTTTCAAATGGGTGGGGCGGGGGGGGGGCATTTGACCTCGCAAACACTGTCCTAACAAGCTAAGCCCCGTGTTTATGTCTCTGTATGTCTCTGGAGCTGAGAGTTGCTGTGTCCTGCTTCAAACCCAGCTTCGAAAAGCTACGCATTGCAAAATGTGTTCATTGTAGCCATTCATCCAAGACATCACCTCTGATTAAAAAATCAGCTCAAATTATTTTATATAATTTTGTTTTGCATGTTAAAGTTTTTTTTTTAAATATAGATACTATTTACAGTAGTGCAGGGGGTGCAAAAATGTTTTCTTCTTCCTAGGGGGAAATGACAGAAAATAATTGAGAAGCAGTGCTCTTGGATCAGAACCTAAAGCAGGGGGCCGGAGCCACAGCACAGCGGTAAGGCGTTTGCCTTGGAAGCAGCCACACCGAAACGGACCTGGGTTCGATTCCCAGCATCTCATATGGTTCCGCAAACCTGCCAGGGGTGATTTCTGAGCGCAGAGCCAAGAGTAACCCTGAGCATTGCCAGGTGTGACCCAAAACCAAAAAAGAAAAACAAAAAAGAACCTAAAGCAGGGGACCAAGTTACTTTGCAGTTGTTGTGGGACTACTGCTTCCAATGGACTGCGGCAGAATCTGGGAACCCGACTAGAGGTTAAGAGATGCTTTACCTACGTGTTCTTCTATATACCTTATAGTTTCAGATCTGATATCAAGGCCTTTAATCCATTTGGATTTTACCTTCATACATGGTGTTATCTGGGGATCTGAGTTTGCTTTTTTGCAAGTGGCTAACCAGTGTGCCAACACCACTTGTTGAAGAGGCTTTCCTTGCTCCATTTAGGATTTCTTGCCCCTTTATCAAAAACTAGGTAATTGTATGTCTGTTTGGGAACATTCTCTGAGTATTCAAGCCTATTCCACTGATCTGAGGGTCTGACTTTATTCCAATACCATGCTGTTTGGTAATTACTGCTTTGTAATGCAGCTTAAAATTGGAGAAAGTAATGCCTCCCATGCTCCTTTTCCCAAGGATTGTTTTAGCTATTTGAGGGTGTTTATTGTTCCAAATGAATTTCAGAAGTGTTTGGTCCATTTCTTTGAAGAATGTGTACAATGCTCTGGGAAGTATTGCCATTTTAATGATATTGATCCTGCCAATTCGTGAGCAGGGTATGTGTTTCCATTTGTGCGTGTCCTCTCTTATTTTCTGGAGCAGGGTTTTATAGTTTTCTTTGTATAGGTCCTTCACATCTTTAGTCAGGTTGGTTCCAAGATATTTAAGTTTGTGTGGCACTTATGTGAATGGGTTTTTTTTTTTTCGGGGGGGGGGGGACGTTTTCTTAATGTCCATTTCTTCCCTATCATTATTGGTGTATAAAAAGGCCATTGATTTTTGTGTGTTATTTTGTAGTCTGCCACATTGATATATAAATCTATTGTTTTTTAGAAGCTTTTTGGTAGAGTCTTTAGGGACATTGAGACTAAAGGCATCTTTAAGGAGGAAACAACACTCTCCAAACAAGTGGAAGCAGATATAAACAGATGGGAATATATTAAGCTGAGAAGCTTCTGCACCTCAAAGGAAATAGCGCCCAGAATACAAGAGCCACCCACTGAGTGGGAGAAACTACTCACCCAATACCCATCAGATAAGGGGCTAATCTCCAAAATATACAAGGCACTGACAGAACTTTACAAGAAAAAACATCTAATCCCATCAAAAAATGGGGAGAAGAAATGAACAGACACTTTGACAAAGAAGAAATACGCATGGCCAAAAGACACATGAAAAAATGCTCCACATCACTAATCATCAGGGAGATGCAAATCAAAACAACGATGAGATACCACCTCACACCCCAGAGAATGGCACACATCACAAAGAACGAGAATAAACAGTGTTGGCGGGGATGTGGAGAGAAAGGAACTCATATCCACTGCTGGTGGGAATGCCGGCTAGTCCAGCCTCTATGGAAAGCGATATGGAGATCCCTCCCAAAACTGGAAATTGAGCTCGCATTGGACCCAGCTACAGCACTCTTGGGGATATAGCCGAGGAACAGAAAAATACAAGAATCCCTTCCCCAGACCTCTACTCATCGCAGTGCTATGCACAAGAGCCAGACTCTGGCAAGGACCAAGATGCCCTTCCTCAGAGGAATGGCTAAAGGAACGGCGGTATACACGGATACACGACGGATGAAACAGTACGCAGCCGTCGGGAGAGATGAAGCCGTGGACTCGTCCTGTACATGGATGTGCGTGGACTCTAGCGTGCCGAGTGAATACGTCAAGGGAGAGAGCTAGGCGCAGGGTAGTGTCCCTCGTGTGGGGGCTTCAAGGAAAGCGAAAGGCACTTGGGCGGGAACTCGCAGAGGCGAGAGCGGAGGGCTGAGGAGCGCGAAGAGGACGGTCCCAACCCTGTGAATGAAGGGGGGAACGGGCGGGGCGGGGCGGGATCCGGGACGTCGTCGTGCTGTTTCTGCGACGGAGATCGTACTAGTCCTCCCGGAGTTCCCCTGGATAGACGGAAGGAGGAAACGGCAGCCTAACAGTAGGGGATCCGGCGGAGCGCCGGCCGGCGCTGAGGCCGCTGGGGGCCACGAGGAGGGCGGGGCGCGGACTCCCTGCGTGCGTCACGTGCTCCCACGCGGAGGCGGGCTTCCGGTGAGCGCGGCGAGGCGAGGGCGAGGTTCCAGCGCTGGGCGGGCCGCGGAGCGCCTGACGTGGAGCCGGTTTCCAGTGCGGGGCGGGGCGACGCGGCGCGGCGCGTCTACCTGAGCGGTGGGCCGGGCCATGAGCGCCGGCGGCCCGTCGTGCGCAGACGCCGACGGCTGGGCGCGCTCTCCCTACGTCCGCCCACGTCGGCCAGGTCCCGCCCTCCACAGTTCCCGCCTCTTCCCCTCAGCCCGGCCCTACTCGGTTAGGCTCCGCCCCGCTCCCCTCCGCCAGCCCCGCCCTCCTCGGTTGGGCCCCGTCCCCTCCGCGCAGGCCGGTCCCCGGTCTCCCCAGCTAGGCCCCGCCCCTCGGTCTCCTCCATCAGGCCCCGCCCATTCCGCGCAGGCCGGTCATCGGTCTCCCCCCGTTAGGCTTCGCCCTCCTCGGGTAGGCCCCTCCCCTCCCCGCAGGAAGTCCCGCCCCTTCCGCGCAGGCCGGCCCCCGGTCTCCCCCGTTAGGCCCCGCCCCTTCTCACCATGAAGCCCCGCCCTCCCCGATTGGGCCCCGCCCCTTCCGCGCCATGCCAGTCCCGGGTCTCCCCCGTTAGGCCCCGTCCCCTCGGTCTTTTCCGTTGGCCTCGCCCCTTCTCCCCAGGCAGCCCCGCCCTCCCGTATTGGCCCCGCCCCTTTTGCGCCGGCCAGTCTCCGGTCTCCTTCGTTAGGGCCCGCTCGCCTCGGGTAGGCCCCGCCCCTCGGTCTTCTTCTTCGTGGGCCCCGCCCCTTCTCCCCAGGCAGCCCCGCCTCCCCGACTGGGCCCCGCCCCCTCCGCGCAGGCCAATCCCCGGCGTCCCCCGTTAGGCCCCGCCCCTAGGTCTTCTCCTTAGGCTCCGCCCGTTCTCCCCAGGCAGCCCCGCCCAGCCAGGCAGCATGGCGGCCGTGGAGACGCGGGTGTGCGAGACGGACGGCTGCAGCCGCGAGGCCAAGCTGCAGTGCCCCACCTGCCTCAAGCTGGGCATCCAGGGCTCCTACTTCTGCTCTCAGGTCGGCGCCCCCGCCCCCGCCCCGCGCCCCGCGCCCCGCTCCCCGGCCGCGTCTCCGGCGCCGGGCGGGCGCGCGGTCGCTCGGTCGCTCGCTGGGTCGCTCGCTCCCGTCCGTGCGGGCGCGGCCCTGCGGGGTCGTCCGGGCCCGCTCGCGCGCGCGGCGGGCTTCCCGGGGGCGGCGCGGGGCTCCGGGAGCCGAGGAGCCGGGTCGGTCCGGCCGCCCCTCCGGGCCTGGTGCGGCCGCGGGCCCGCTCGGACGACCCCGGCCTGGGGCCCCGCGGAGGGCGCCGCCGGGGGAGTCGAGTCGCGGGACGGGCCGCCCTCCTCGCGGGAGCCCAGCGCGAGCCCCGGGCTCCGTCCGGCTCTGTCCCGGCCCGCCCCGCCCCGCCTCGCCTCGCCTCGCCTCGCCTCGCCTCGCCTCGGTCCTGCAAGTGCGTGAGGCGCCCGTCCGGAGCCCGCACTCTTGCTCGCTCCGGGGACCGAACCGACCGTCACTGGCGGAGCACTTGGCAGCGTGCGCGAGGACGGACGGAAGGGTGCCCGGAGGACCGCGGGCGGGCGGGGAGTTGCCTCGGGGCCTTTCTGGGCGGGGTCCAGCCCGGGCCGGCCCTCCTGGGTTCCCCCCAGCCCGCCCGGAGCGCACCCCAAACAAAAGCAAGCGTTCAAAACCAGAGTGGAATCTAGAATCCGAACGTATAGAAGGCGATGAATGCAAAGAAGTTTCTTGAATGTAAATCAGGGGAACAGATCCGTTAAAGAAACGTAAAGGCCTTCAGGGGTCCTCAAACTTTTTCAACAGGGGGCCAGGTCACTGTCCCTCAGACCATCGGAGGGTCTGACTCTAGTATAAACAAAACTTAGGAACCAATTCTTATGCACACTGCATAGATCTTACTTTGCAATGAAGAAACAAAACAGATACAAATACAATATGTGGCCCGCGGGCCATAGCTTGAGGACCACTGTAAGGCCTAGAAGATCGTACGAGATCCTCGCTTTGCGGCATAGATTTTCATTTTAGATAACATCTGGTCATGGACCTTGTGCGTGGCCTTCGGAAATAGTCGCACACTAAAAATAGCATCGGGATCACGCCACACGCTAAGTCTGCTACGCTCAGAAATCGTTCCTGGCAGCGCCCAGGGGACCATCAGCATCCTGGGATGCTGCGATTTGAACCACGGTCCTTCTGCATGCAAGGTAACACCTTGCCTCCATGCCATCTCTCCAGCCCCATTAGGGCTCACTTATTCTTGGCTCTGTGCTCGGGGATCATTCTTGGTGGAACTCTGGGGACCCTATAGAATGCAAGGCGTTAAACCCAGATTGGCCACATTCAGGGTCGATTTAAATTACCCTACAGGTAAATTAAAAAAAAATATGTATACACACACACACACACACACACACACACACACACACACACACACACACACACACACACACACACACACACACACACACAGGGGTCAGACCAGTGGCTCAAGCGTTCTAGCCTAGGGCAGACCACGGTTGGATCCTCTGGCATCCCATATGTCCCCAAGCCAGGAGCGATTTCTGAGCACATAGCCAGGAGTAACCCCTGAGAGTCACAGGGTGTGGACCCAAAACAAAAATATATATACATTCTACTGGGGCTGGAGCAGTAGCACAGCGATTGGGCGTTTGCCTTGCATGTGGCCAACCCAAGACAGACCTGGGTTCAATTTCTGGCATCCCATACGGTCCCCTGAGCCTGCCAGGAGCGATTTCTGAGCACAGAGCCAGGAGTAACCTTACCTGAGCACAGCCAAGTGTGGCCCAAAAGCCAAAAGTAAATAGTTAAATAAAATATTAAAAAAATATTTTAGGGGGCCAGAGAGATAGCATGGAGGTAAGGCGTTTGCCTTTCATGCAGAAGGTTATTGGTTCTAATCCCTGCATCCCATCCCATATGGTCCCCTGTGCCTGCCAGGAGCAATTTCTGCACATGGAGCCAGGAATAACCCCTGAGCACTGCCAGGTGTGACCCAAAAACTACACACACAAAACGAATAGTCTAGGGTCGGTTTTATCACCATAATTTTCTGCACTATGAAGGGCCTGTCTTCTGTGTCTCATTTTCTGGTGCCTACATTGGCTCACTGGCCAGCTTATCTTTGGGAACAAACAGAACAAAATTACAATGCCTTTCTAGAACACTTGAAAGTAGGAAGCCTTTCCCAGGTGTCTCTGTCATACTACCGGATTTGCTGAGCTTCACCTGGTATGGCTTGAAAACAAACTAACAAATCTTTTAATTCTTCTACTTTTGGGGTAGATTTTTTTTCATTTTTATTTGTTTTGAGATATTTGCTGTCATTTTTGTTTGTTTGTTTGTTTTTGGGCCATTGATGTTCAGAGGTTACTCCTGATTCTGCACTCAGAAATTATTCCTGTTGCTCAAGGGATCATATGGGATGCTGTGTATTGAACATGGACTGTTCAGGGTAAACTCTCTACGAACTCTAATATCTGTATAGTCCTCATTTTTTGTAATTTCATCTAATCATAAAACTGAATTCAATGGCTATTTAAAAGATCATCCATCTATAGGGCTGGATGCTTGTCTTACATGTGGCTGATCTGGATTTGATCTCTGAAATTCTGTGGTCCCTGGAGCTCCAGGAGTGATTCCTGAGCACAGAGCTTGAAGTAGGCCATAAGTGTCACTGAGTGTGTCCCAACCTCTCTCCCCCCAAAAAAGAGCTAATGGTAGGCGAGTATGACTAAATGTAGTATGACAAAATGTAGGCTAATGCTTCTTGCTTATTTATTTACTTATACTTTAAAATATTTTATTTTTTGAGCCATACTCCTCAGTGAGGTTAGTGCTCTGGCTTGGTGATAAATGATGCCTTGGGTCAGACTTGGGACAGCTGTGTACAAGTCAAGTCAAGTGCCTTAACCCTCCTCATTTTTTCTTTTTTCTTTTCTTTTCTTTTCTTTCTTTCTTTTTTTTTTTTTTTTTTTTTTTTTTTGTGTGTGTGTGTGTCACACCTGGCAGCACTCAGCAGTTACTCCTGGCTCTGTGCTCAGAAATCACTCCGGGGTGCTCGCTTTGGCAGCACATATACTAAAATTGGAACGATACAGAGATTAGCATGGCCCCTGCGCAAGGATGACACGCAAATTTGTGAAGTGTTCCATATTTAAAAAAAAAAAATCGCTCCTGGCAGGCTTGGGGGACCATATGGGGTGCCGGGATTCGAATCATCATCCGTCCTGGATCCTCTGCATGCAAGGCAAACGCCCTACTGCTGAGCTATCTCTCTGGCCCCTCTTTTTTTTTTTTTTTTTTAATTTGATTTTTGGATTACATGCAGCTGTGTTTAGGGCTTATTCCTGGCTCTACGCTCAGAAATCATTTCAGGTAAGAATGGTGGACCATGGGGCTGGAGTGGTGGTTCACGGTGTAAAGCAGTTTGCCTTGCTCGCGCTAGTCTAGGACGGACCGCGGTTTGATCCCCTGGCATCTCATATGGTCCCCCAAGCAAGCGGTGATTTCTGAGCGCAATAGTGCAATAGCCAGGAGTAACCCTTGAGCATCACCTGGTGTGGCCCAAAAACCAAAAAAGAAAAAGAATGGTGGACCTTCGGGATGCAGGGCAACGAACATAGGTTGGCTACATGCAAGGCAAGTGCCCTACTCACTGTACTATTGCTTTGGCCTTTTATGGTACCTCTTGCTTATTTAATTTTAGTTATTATTTAAAAATATGCTTTCATTGAAAGAAATCAGGGAGATGTCTGGGAGAAAGAAAATGATACGTTTATGAGAGCACACAGGCTTGCAAGAAAAGCCTCTGCTTATTTAAAGTGAAGTTTAGGTTGTTTTCTGTAATCATCTTTTTTGTTGTTTTATTTTTTTGCGGGGGGGGGCACACCTAGTGGTGTTCAGGGCTTACTCCTACCATATTTGAGGGGCAATGTGGGATGCTGGGGATTGAATCTAGTTGTCTGCATCAAGGCAAATGCCCTCCCCACTATGCTATCTTTCTGGCCCTGAAATGAATTTTAAAATAGGTGTCATTTCTTAAGGTTTCCCAAATATTTAAAGACAGTGTCCAGTGTTTGCAAATGCTTCAAGTATCTTTTATACTCATTTTCCTTAAAATATTTCTCAGAAGTACGTAACAGTAATTTTTATATTTACTCTTTTAGGAATGTTTTAAAGGAAGTTGGGCGACTCACAAGTTACTACATAAGAAAGCAAGTAAGTAAAATTAAATCTATATATTTATATATTTATTTTTTGGAGATAGCATACCAGTGCTGCTAGGAACCCCACTCCTGGAGATGTTTTTGGAGATCATATGGTACCAGGGAGTGAACCTGGGGTTTCTGAATTCAGAGCTTTTTCTCTAGCTATTTGTACCATCTCCTTAGATCTATCTTATATAATATACATGCACACATACACATGTTTGGTTCACACCAGTCGTGGTGTATCATCATGTAAAGCAGTACCTTTCTGAGTCTTGTATCCATGTGTAATGTCAAACATGAGGTGTTGCTAGGATTTATGGAGCTTGTTGGAGTTATACTGCATTTCCTTTGCTGGAAGTATTTGCATATATAGAAATCTTACTTTACTCATATTTCCTTTAAAATTTTTTTCTTTATGCAATCATTCTTAAATTTATTTTGGTTTGGGGGGGGGCGTACCCTGGCGATGCTCAGGGGTTACTCCTGGCTCTGCACTCAGGCATCACTCCTGGTGGGCTTGGGGGACCATCTGGGATTTTGTTTGTTTTGGGGCCACATCCAGCAATGTTCAGGGGTTACTCCTGGATCTGCACTCAAGAATCACTCTTGGGGCTGGAGAGATAGCATGGAGGTAAGGTGTTTGCCTTTCATGCAGAAGGTCATTGGTTCGAATCCCGGCATCCCATATGTCCCCCAAGCCTGCCAGGAGTGCTTTCTGAGCATGGAGCTAGGAGTAACCCCTGAGCACTGCTGGGTATGACCCCCCATCCCCCCAAAAAAAAATCACTCTTTTTTTTTTTTTTTTTTTTAATTTTATTTTTTTGGTTTTTGGGCCACACCCGGCGATGCTCAGGGGTTACTCCTGGCTGTCTGCTCAGAAATAGCTCCTGGCAAGCACGGGGGACCATATGGGACACCGGGATTCGAACCAACCACCTTTGGTCCTGGATCTGCTTCTTGCAAGGCAAACGCCACTGTGCTATCTCTCCGAGCCCGACTCTTATTGGTTCTAGGGATGCCAGGGATCAAATCTGGATTGGCTGCATGTAAGGCAAGCTCCTTACCCATTGAATTGTTGCTTCAGCCCCTTAATTTTGTTTCTTTGTTCAGTTTCAATTTGGTTTTTGTCTTTGTTTTTGGGTCAGTGCTCAAAGGCAGTGCTCGGGTTACTCCTGGCTCCACACTCAGAAATCGCTCCTGGCAGGCTCGGGGGACCATATGGGACACCGGGATTCGAACCAATGACCTTCTGCATGAAAGGCAAACGCCTTACCTCCATGCTATCTCTCTGCCCCCCTAGTTTCAATATTTTATTTTGTTTGGGGACCACATCCAGCAGTGTGTGTACTGGCTGTGCACTCAGGCATCACTCCTGGTAGTTTTGGGGGAATTATAGAGGATGACAGGAATTGAAACTGCGTTGGCCACATGCAAGGCAAACACCCTTCCCACTGCACTATCTCTTGGCACCCTCAGTTTCAATATTATTTCGTGTGTGTGTGTGTGTGTGTGTGTGTGTGTGTGTGTGTGTGTGTGTGTGTGTGTGTGTGAGACACCCAGTGATGCTCAGTGATCATTGCTGGTGGAGGACCATAGAAGATACTGGGGATTGAACTCAGTTTTGCTGTGTATAAGGCAAAGGCCCCCACTGTACTATCACTTTGTTTCCAATGATTCTGTTTTTTGTTTATATATTATTTTGATTTGGGGGTGTGTGTACCCTGTGATAAACTCTGGGCTTACTCCTGACTGTGGTTAAGAGACCATAATGAAATGCTGAGAAGCAAACCTGTGTGGCAGCAAGCAAGGAAAGCAATCTTCCTGCTGTACTGCTGTGGCTCATTTTCAGTTTTAATCTTTACTCCATATAATATTGCAGACACACCTCAGAGATAATATGGCTTCAGATCCAGAAACTGCTATAAAGTCCATTTCGCTATTAAGCAAGTCACACAAATAAATATATTGGTTTCCTTCTCCATATAAAAGTTATGCTTATGGGGCCGGAGAGATAGCATGGAGGTAAGGCATTTGCCTTTCATGTAGAAGGTCATTGGTTCGAATCCCGGCATCCCATATGGGGTCCCCTGATCCTGCCAGTAGTTATTTCTGAGCATAGAGCAGGAGTAACCACTGAGTGCTGCGGGGTGTGATCCAAAAACCAAAACAAACAAACAAACAAACAAAGGGGCCAGAGCGATAGTATGGCAGTAGGGCATTTGCCTTGCATGCGGCTGATCCAGGCTGGACCTTGGGTTTGATCCCTGGCGCCCCATATGTATGATCCCCCAAGTCAGGAGCAATTTCTGAGCACATAGCTAGGAATAACCCCTGAGCATCACTTGGTGTGGTCCAAAAAAAAAAAGTTATGCTTATACCCAGAGTAATCTGGTAATTGTGCACTGCAGTTATATCTAAACAACAGTGTAAAAACAATAATTTAGAATAGTGTTTTGCTAACAAATACTCATTTTCTCAATCTTCAACAAGTCTTGTTAATGGAACTCTGACCTTTATGGTAACGTGATGGTGATTAGTTCTGAAGACTGGGTCAGAGTTAGCTAATTTTCTCATGCTTTTTGTCAGTCATGTTCACAACATCTTCCTTTGGAGTAGATTTTACCCTATGTAACTACTTCTTGTTCATCTATAAGAAGCAAGTTCTCATGCATTTACTTTTTTTTTGTTTGTTTTTGGGTCACACCCAGCAGTGCTCAGGGGTTACTCCTGGCTCTACGCTCAGAAATCGCTCCTGGCAGGCTCCGGGGACCATATGGGATGCTAGGATTCAAACTACCGTCCTTCTGCATGCAAAGCAAATGCCCTACCTCCATTCTATCTCTCCCGCCCCTTATCTATTTACTTTTACCAAGAAGAGCAGCAATTTAGTTCAATTTTCAGACTCAACTTCAAATTCTCACTGAATTTGCCACATCTCAAGTTACTTTTTTTCTGCTTTTTTGGGGGGTGGGTGGGAGGAATTTGGGCCACACCCAATGCCGCTCAGGGATTACTCCTGGCTATCAAGCTCAGAAATCCCTCTGGGCTTGGGGGACCATATGGGACTCTGGAGGATCGAACTTCAGTCTGTTCTAGGTCAACGTGTGCAAGACAAACGCCCTACCGCTTGCTCCACCACTTTGGCCTCACTTTTTTTTTGTTTTATTTCAGTTTTCTGTTTATTTTATTTTTCTTGGTTTTTGTGCCGTTCCAGGATGTGCTTATGTCTTACTCTTGGTTCTGTGCTCAATGATTACTCCTGTTGATGTTCCTGGGACCATCTAGGGTGCTGGTACTGAGCTCGGGTTGAGTATGTGCAAGGCAAATGCCAGAGCAGCTTTACTATTGTACTGGAGCTGGCCTCGTATAAGGTCAGTCTGTATTATTTCTCTGGGAAGTCTCTTTTCACCCGTTATTTTCATTTTTACTTATTTTGTAAAAGGGTCTCATATCCACCTGTGCTCAGGGCTTAGTCTTGGTTGTTAGAGTCATTATTTCTTCCAGCCCTCGTCTCTATTGTCTCTGGATCATATCAGAGCTTAATTTCCAGTTTCTTGAGAAATATCCATCTTGTTTTCCAGAAAGGCTGGACTAGACGGCATTTCCACTAGTAGTGAATAAGAGTTCCTTTCTCCCCACATCCCTGCCAGCACTGATTGTTCTTGTTCTGTGTATTTGTATCCTGAGATGGTACCTCATTGTTTTGATTTGCATCTCCCTGATGATTAGTGATGTTTTTTTTCTTCATGTTTTTGCCATTTGTATTTCTTTGAGGAAAGGGAACGTCTGTTCATTTTTTTTGGGGGGGGGGCACACTCATTTGAATCTCAGGGGTTACTCCTGGCTATGCATTCAGAAATAACCCTTGGCTCGGGGGGACCATATGGGACACCAAGGGATCTATCCGAGGTCTGTCCTAAGCTTCAGCTTGCAAGGAAGACGCCTTACCTCTAACACCACCTCTCCGTCCCCCTATCTGTTTATTTCTTCTCCCCATTTTTTGATGGGGTTAGATGTTTTTTTACTTGTTAAGTTATGTCAGTACCTTGTATATTTTAGATCAGGGGTCTCAAAGTTGTGGCAGCCCTCCTTACATTTTGTGGCCCTGCCCTAGAGGAGTCTTTTTTTGTTTTGTTTCATTTTAGTTGTTTGGGTCACACCCCCCAATGTTCAAGGCTTACTACTGACTTTGCACTCAAGGATCACCCCGACTTTGCCTCCTGCGGCCCCCAGGAGATCCCTGTCTTAGATGTTAGTCTATTCTCTGATGGTTATTGGATGAAGTTTCTCCCATTCTGTGTGTGGGTGACCTTTGTATCCTAGTCTAGTCACTTATTTCCTTTGAGGTGCAGAAGCTTCTCAGTTCAATGTAGTTCCATTTGTTTACCTCTGCTTCCTCTTGTTTCCTCCTTGAAATGGTATTTCCTCCTTGATGATGCCTTTAGTCATGGGGTGTTTTACCTATGAGTTCTATATACCTTATGGTTCCGGGACTGATATCAAGGTCTCTTGACTTGACCTTTGTGCATGATGTTAGATGGAGGTCTGAGTTTGCTTTTTTTGCATGTGGTTGGCCAGTTGTCCCAACATCACTTGTTGAAGAGGCTTTCTTTGCTCCATTTTGCATTTCTTTATCAAAGATTAATTGATTGTATGTCTGGAAAACAGGCTCTGAATACTTAAGTCTATTCTACTGATCTGAGGATCTATCTTTATTCCAATACCATGCTATTTTAATGACTATTTCTTTATAATACAATTTAAAGTTGGGGAAAGTGATGCCTCCCAAATCTTCTTTATCGTAAAGGGTTGCTTTAGCTATTTGTGGGTATATATTGTTCAAATGAATTTCATGAGTGTTTGATCCACTTCCTTGAAGAATGTCATGGGTATCCTTAGAGGGATTGTAATAAATCTGTACAATGGTTTGGGAGTCAAATAATAACTTTTTTTTTAAATTTTTGGGCCACACCCATTGATGCTCAGGGGTTACTCTTGGCTATGTGCTCCAAAATCGCTCCTGGCTGGAGGGACCATATGGGACACCTGGGGATCAAACCGCAGTTCGTCCTAGGCTAGCGCTTGCAAGGCAGACATCTTACCTCTAGCACCACTTCTCTGGCCCAAATAATAACTCTCTTTTGCTCCTCTGTCCCTTCAAACTAGTATGCTTGACATTTGAATTGAAGAAAGTATTAAACAATTCTTCAGAACTGGTTCCTTCAAGATTTGTGAGTTTGGATTTCTGCCTCGCCTCGAAAATGCTGAAAGCTGAGGACTAAGCACACAGTTCCATGTTTTATCTTTGTTCAATGCATGGTGTTCATCAGGAACTTAGCAACCATCTCTGAGGTAGCTAGTCGGAACTACAACCAGACATGTCCTCCCAGGCAGGACTTAGTTCTGTCCAGTTGTGTTTTTCTACAAGGGAAGAAGGTACAGCTTCTCAGACCTTTTAGAACAACCCTGGGTATGGTGCTCTGGACCTGGTCTCTGCTGTACTGATAGTCTCCCCTGGGATGTTTGAAAGGCAGCTTTTAGGTATTTTCACTGTCTTGGCTTATTTTATCTATTATAACTTTGTTACATGCCAGTGTCAGAAAATAACTTAAGTTATTAAATATTTAAATTTAAAAATGTAATAACTGGAAGTCTGAGCGTGTTATTCAGCAGGAAATTGAAATTTTCTTGTTGTTTTAGTTTTGAGACCAACTCATGGAACTTACTGCCTCCATGCTTAGATTTCATTCCTGCCATTTCATTCTGGGCACCACATGTGGGTATTGAACCTGGGTGGGTCACATGCCGGGCAAGCACCTACCCTCTGCACTATCTGTAGCTCCTGGAAATGTTTATGCCTTTCTCTGCTCCCTCTGTAGTAGTGCATTAAAGTAACCACATCCTGATTTCTTTGGTTTCTGGTGAAAATTATTATTATTATTTTTGTTTGTTTCTGGGTTTATTTTTTTAATTAGTATCTTTATTTAAACACCTTGATTACAAACATGATTGTGGTTGGGTTTCAGTCGTGTAAAGAACACCCCCCTTCACCAGAGCAGCATTCCTTCCTCCTCACCCCACCCAGCCTAGACAGGCTTTCTACTTCCCTCATTCATTCACATTGTTATGATAGTTCTCAATGTAGTTATTTCGCTAACTGCACTCATCACTCTTTGTGGTGAGCTTCATGTTGTGATGCTGGATCCTCCAGCCTTCCTCTCTTTTGTCTCTGGGAATTATTTTAAAAATGTCTTATTTTTCTTTTGGCCACTCCTGGTGGTGCTTAGAGGTTACTTCTGGCTCTGTGCTCAGAAATTACTCCTTCAGCCTCGGGATATAACCGGAGTCAACAGTGGAGTCAACTGTGTGCAAGGCAAATGCCCTAATCCCCATGCTATTGTTCCGGCTCCTGGAGAAAATTTTTCTTGAGATTCCTATTTCAGACAGAAAGCACTTAGCTGAAGCAGATTTGTGTTTCAAAGTTGGATATTATAGAAATGCTATGATTTTCAGTGTTTGCTCCCTAGTGGCAGTGAATGGAGTGAATCAGCTTTCCTGTTGACGTCAGTGCTGACAGCATGGGGAAGAAAGGTATTTTACACCCAGTAGCAGAGTGGAGTCTTCCTTTTCCTCTGCTTATGGTCTATTTCTGTCCTCTCTATGTAATACTCTTAACGGTATTCTTTTCCTAAGGAAGATGAACAGAGACATAGTTTTCTTGCATTCTTTCAACTCCAGACTGACAGCACCTGCAACTTCTCTTCTGTAGAATAAGGAAATCCTACTCTTGTTATCTTGATCACCATGCTATACATTACATTCCCAGAACTCAGCTTTTATTGCTTCGGTTTTATACCTCTGCTCACCATAACCATCACAAAACCATTGTTCTCTAGCTTAACTTGATCAGGATTTCACCTATTCTTTGTTTTGTATGTTAAATACCTTGTATAACGGAGGTGTTTATTTTCCCATACACCTCTAAAACTATTTGAAATAGGACTTTCAAATAAAATTATTTGATAGTTTGACAGTGATGTTGGAGAGATTATGCGATTTGAAAAGTGATTGGTCCAGATGTTTTAGTAAATATGCTTTAATAACTTAACCAGGTAGGGATGGAGTGTGTGTGTGTGTGTGTGTGTGTAGGGAGGGAGTGAGGGTGTGTGTGTGTGTGTAAGTAAAACTTAACCAGGTAAGGAGGGAGTGAGGGTGTGTGTGTGTGTGTGTGGTGTGTGTGTGTGTGTGTGTGTGTGTGTGTGTATGTGTGTGGTGTGTGTGTTGAGTAGGGAGGGAGGGTGTGTGTGGGTGGGTGTGTGTGTTGAGTTTGTTTCCTAAATTGATTCTTACTGAATTTTGAGTAACTTTGTTTTGTTTTTTTGTTTTTTTTGGGCCACACCCGGTGGTGCTCAGGGGTCACTCCTGGCTGTTTGCTCAGAAATAGCTCCTGGCAGGCACGGGGGACCATATGTGACCCGGGATTCAAACCCAACCACCTTTGGTCCTGGATCTGCTGCTTGCAAGGCAAACGCCGCTGTGCTATCTCTCCGGGCCCCCAGTAACTTTTTCTTCCTTGTTCCCTTCGTTTTCCCGACTCCCTTGATTACCTCTATCTTATAAAAAGGTTAATGTTGCTCATGAAATCAGAAGCAGTTTGAGATAATGACTTGAAAGCCATTCCAGTAGGCCAAGTGTGAATTTTTTTTGTGGGGGGCACACCCGTTGATGCTCAGGGGTTACTCCTGGCTGTGCTCTCAGATATTGCTCCTGGCTTGGGGGACCGACTATATGAGATGTCAGGGGATCAAACTACGGTTCATCCTAGGCTAGCCACTTGCAAGGCAGACTGCTCAGGCCCAAAGTGGGAATGTTTTTGTGCTTGTTTTTTTTTTTTTTTCTTTTTAGCCATATCTGGCAGCATTCAGGTTTGGGACAGTATAGAATGCTAGGGACTGAACCCAGGTAGACCACATGCAAAGCTTCAGACCAGTAATTTTCTTATATGGTGTATAGGGAGTTGGGACTTGGCGGTATTAGGAGCCTATTCTGGCTCTTTGTTAGTGATTACTTTTTGCTCTGTGCTCAGGGGACCTATACAGTACTGGGATTTGAATGTGGGTTGGCTATCTGCAAGGGAAGCACCTTACCTCTATCTTACCTCTATACTATTATACTCTATACCTTTCGTGAAAAATGTTTCCATTACATTTGCAGTTCTTTAGGATCTGTTATTTGAACAAGAGCTCAGAATTAATTTGGATATTGTCTTCTCCACTGGGTAGTTTTACCTAAGTTCATATTTTATATTTTAAGGTGGGTTTCCTATAAATTGACATGCTAGGGAGGATGCATTAAGCAACGAGAAGGGAGTATTTTTGTGCTATTTCTTTCTGATATTGTATAGAAACTTGTGTATGTGTGGCTAGGTTTTTTTTCTTTCCAATCTACTGAGATCTTTGAGGAATTAAGGTTATCTATACAACAAGGAAGCTTTAGTGGTAGAGGTCCAGGTAGAATTTGGTTCAATTTGAACTTCAGAACACCTTGCCTGCAGTTTTTTTTTAAATATGGAACGCTTCACGAATTTGCGTGTCATCCTTGCGCAGGGGCCATGCTAATCTTCTCTGTATCGTTCCAAGTTTAGTATATGTGGGCCCGGAGAGATAGCACAGTGGCATTTGCCTTGCAAGCAGCCCATCCAGGACCAAAGGTGGTTGGTTCGAATCCCGGTGTCCCATGTGGTCCCCCGTGCCTGCCAGGAGCTATTTCTGAGCAGACAGCCAGGAGTAAACCCCTGAGCACCGCCGGTGTGGCCCAAAAACTAAAAAAAAAAAAAAAAAAAAAAAAAAAAGTTTAGTATATGTGCTGCTGAAGTGAGCACTCCTTGCCTGCAATTTTAAGCAAGTGACAAACTTTGTTGCTACCAGAGGATAGTGTGACTTGACCTCTTTCATTTCTCATTTCCCAGAAGATGAAAAAGCAAAACGGGAAGTCTCTTCCTGGACTGTAGAAGGTGATATTAACACGGATCCTTGGGCAGGCTATCGATACACTGGTAAACTCAGACCACATTATCCACTGGTGAGTAAGGAATGAAAATTTAATATTCTTGTAAGTCAAATTTAAAAATGGTTTCCCAAGAAATACTCATTGTAATAAAAATAATCATTATAATTTGTATTCCTGTGATGCATAATCAGAGCTAAGTTTAATATTTTAATTACTTAATATTCAACGGTACATTATTTGCCAGGTAGTAGGGACAACTGGTAATCATAAACAAAGTCAAAAGTTTTGTTTTATTTAATTTCTAATTTCTGGGGCCCTCCCCAGAGGTCTTTGGGGGTCTGGGTATTACTACCATTGACTCTTTTTTGGGGGGGTCACACCCTGCAGCGCTCAGGGGTTCCTCCTGGCTCTATGCTCAGAAATCTCTCCTGGCAGGCTCAGGGGACCATATGGGATGCCAGGTTTCAAACCACTGACCTTGTGCATGGAAGGCTCTCTCTCCCACCCCAACTACCATTGACTCTTGAGAGGACCATGCAGCCCCTTTTGTTTAGTTCTGAGCCCTAGTGATTTAGTTGTGTATATTGTTTGATGTTTAATTTTGTCTCACACACATAGCGGTACTCAGGCTTACTCCTAGCTTTGAACTGGGGGATCATTTCTTATGTTGTGCTGGAGGTCAAACCCAAACAGGGTTTTTATCTCCCCTGGTTATATTGAATTTGGGCCTATGACCTCATACATGCAAAGCAATTCTTTCCCCACTAAATTCCATCTCTGGCCCTTCTTTTTTGTTTTTGTTTTATTCTAGTGAGACCTATCTACTGTTCCTAACCTTTCCTCTGTGTTCTTGGAATCTAATATTTTCCTTAGATATTGAAATTTTCTTTACTAATGTTCTTCATGTAAAAAAATATATTTTAGGGGCCGGACCGGTGGTGCTAGAGGTAAGGTGTCTGCCTTGCAAGCGCTAGCTAAGATGGACCATGGTTCGATCTCCCATATTGTCCCATATGGTCCCCCCCAAGCCAAGAGCGATTTCTGACCCCTGAGTGCCAATGGGTGTGGTCCAGAAACAAAACAAAACAAGTATATCTTTATTTTGAACTCTGGGAAAATACAAAAGTGTAAGGAAGCCTTTTTAATCTAACCTCTCAGAGATAAAGGCTAGAGATGTAGTAATCCTTTATGTATCTATTATGTTTGCTATTTTATCATTGTTGACTTGCCTAATGATTTGAACCGCAGTGGCATATCTACATGCAACTAAACTACTTCATAGCCTGGGTTACTTCACTCTTAATATTCTTAAAAAGGAGGTGGCATTAGCATGAGAAAACTAAACATAACCTTCGTGAAATAGATAAATTGTTTTTATATACGATGTAAGGCTTTGTCATTATTAATTTTTAAGTGAACCCTTTTTTAGTGTTTTTATTGTATTTGAAAGTGTATTTGAATAATGAAAGTTACTTCTGTATTTGATTGCATTTTAATGGATGATTTTAGATGCCAGCCAGACCAGTGCCGAGTTATATTCAAAGACCAGACTATGCAGACCACCCTCTAGGTGAGTGTTAAGAGCTGACTTCAGTCTCATCCTGGAGGTGCCACCCCACCCCACCCCACCCCACAGAGGAATGTTCTTTGGTAGCAGATTCTCAATGCTGTTTCTTTTTATTGGGAGGTTGGGGAAGCACACCTGGGGTTGCTTAGGGGTTACTGTTGGCTCTGCACTTAGGATTCACTTTTGGCAGTGCTTGGGGGACTACATGTGCTGCTGGGGATCAATACCTGGCTCAGCCACTCTACATGCTGAATTTCTAATACATGTAAACTTAAGCATTTTTAAGAAATGCCACATGGGTCTGGATCAATAGCACAGTGATTGGAGCATTTGCCTTGCATGTTGCCGACCTGGGTTTGATCCTCGGCATCCCATTGGGTCCCCCAAGCCTACCAGGAATAACCCTGACCACCACTGGGTGTGGGCCAAAAAACAAAACCAAAAAAGACTCCACACGTTGTATATTTGTTTGTGAGGGGTGGCATACTCGGCAATGCTCAGGGGTTACTCCTGACTCTGGGGGTGGGTGGGGGGAAATAGAGAGAGGAGAGAAAGAGGATAGAGAAAGAGAGAGAGAAGGAGGGAGGGAGAGAGAGAGAAAAGAAAGAGGGGAAGAGAGGGGAGAGAGAGCACCTGTGCTTTGGGGACTATATGGGATGCTGGGAATCAAACCTTGGATCAGTTGTGTGCAGGGCAGCACTCTACTTGCTGTACTGTATCTCTAGCCTTGACCTTTGAGAAAATAAAAGATTCTCAGAAATCTATTTAGTTCTGAAAACATTGCCTAAATAGCTGTTAAGTGTGGCATTGAGGGGCTGGCCCATAGTAAAACTGATAGGACATTTGCCTGGAACAGCTGTGCAGAATATAGCTGAGTTTCAGAACCAGGAGTAATGTCTCTGTGTTGCCAGGTGTGTTCCAAAACAAACAACAATGGTGACATTTGGCATATTGTGTTTGGTGTTATGTTGACTTCTAAGTAAAGGCATTCTTTTGTGGGGGCTGGAGAGAGAGCATGGAGGTAAGGCGTTTGCCTCGCATGCAGAAGGACCGCATGCAGAAGGACAGTGGTCAAATCCCGGCATCCCATATGGTCTCCCGAGCCTGCCAGGGGCGATTTCTGAACATAGAGCCAGGAGAAACCCCTGATGAGCACTGCTGGGTGTGACCCAAAAACAAACAAAAAGGACTTCTTTTGATTTAATATGACCTCTTGTATTTAGTAGTACCTATTCAAATCATAGTGAGTTTTAGGTTTCAGATGAATGTCTGTGGACAACTCTACTTATGGATAACAAGAGGAAGGGTTGGGTGGTGCTGGGGTTTGGGGTAGTGGCACTGACAATTGCTTTTATTGTGGTGACATGGACCACACAAGTATACATTCTTCCTGGAATCACTCATCTCTTACATTGTCTGGTGTTTCCCAAAGGTGGCAGGTGATTTGCAGTACAGTGGAACACAAGTAACTTCCCTCGGGCCTTGTACATTTAGTCAGAGACTGATATAATTGTTTCTATATGTCAGGTGTTTGGATAGTAGCAGCTTCATGTGGTTAATCTATTGAGTTGAGCTGCCTTTTCCTTGTTCTCTTGTTCTGCCTTTTCCTTGCTCAAGAGAGAACTTGATTAACTTAGGAAAATGTTAGATTTTGATTAAATTCCTGTAGTGTTATATTGGAGGCAAAGATAGATGAGATAGGATTCTATAGAAGATGTACACTTTCACTATTCTGTATTGAGCACTTTTTTTTTTTCAGGATAAAATTATTTTAATGTCAATAAAGAAGAGAGATGAAGTAGGGGAATATTGTTTCTTAGAGGAGCCGATAGTTTACTGGCTCGCATTTAGCATAATTGTGCTTAAGGTACTTTGTGTTAACTCATCTGCTCATGTTATTCTATGAAAAGGTCTGTTTTCTTCCTGATAGTTCAAGATAGTCATTAATGTGTAGGGAGTGTTCTTTGCCTTGAGCTGTGCTAAATTCTGCTTTCATTTTTATTTAATCTTCATTATTAGTCCTTTGAGATACTGTTACTAATTTTACTTTACAAATGAGAAAATTAAAGCTTAGAGATGTTATAGGCACATGATTTGTAAATTTAGCAAAACTGTGACACATTTAAGCCTACCATTTAAAACTTACGTTACACTTACATCTTGCGCGCGCACACACATGTAGCTCATTGTGGTAATAGTTTGCCATATTAGCACAATAGAATAGGAGATAATGGCTTGAACTAGATTTGGGAGTTTATTAGTTCTATAATTCCAGTTCTATGGTTCCAGTAAGTTATTTTATTCTTTCTAGATCTTTTTTTATACCTATCAACAGAACAAGAAACATTGTCTTGTGATTCTAATCTTGCTGTTACATAAAACATAATGGTTCTTGATTTAAAACATAGAAATAATTCTTTGGAGTTACTCTCCCTAAGAGGCTGGTGAATGCTTCTTTGTGAGTGCTCTACACACCTGGGATTCTACCTCACCAGTGACTTCTGCATCTTGGATTCTGACCTTGCCAGCTTCATTTACACTTGACTTGACTATTTGGGGTTTTCTTCTTAGGTCTCTGGACTCCAATGATGCAGATGTTATTCCTGTTGAATTATCTCAGAGTCTATTGTCATCTGTTCACTTATTTGAGGATTTCTTTTCATGTTCTGTTTGTTTAAGGCTCTTTTCCTACCTCTTCAAGGTGTTAGGCATCTCCTCTTACAGCTCACTTATTCTGTCTTCTATTATTGGTGAGTTTTTTATTTTTTTTAAATTTTTTTTATAAATTATCTTTATTTAAACACCGTGATTACAAATATAATTGTAGTTGTATGATTACAGTCATGTAAAGAACACCCCCCTTCACCAGTGCAGGATTCCCACCACCAATTTCGTAGATCTATCTAATCCTCACCCCACCCCCACCTGTACTCGAGACAGGCTTTCTTTTTCCCTCATTCATTCACATTGTTATGATAGTTTTCAATGTAGTTATTTCTCTAACTGCACTCATCACTCTATGTGGTGAGCTTCATGTCATGAGCTGCACCTACTGAGAAGATAGGGGGAAATAAGGGTTGGGACTGAGGCAGTCAAATATTAGAAATGAGATTTGTAGGGCAGTATCAAGGTCACAATACAAGATGGATGTTATGGATATATAAAATATATGCATACAATACTATCAATAGGAAAACAAGGAGAAAAAAATTCCAGTGACTGTCCCAACATAAACCAGTACTAAAACGGCCTGCCCTCCTCCCAAAGTGCATTTCTATTAGTGTAGGGAGAGGTAGTGGGGGAGCCTGAGGACCACTAAGAGTTCACCTGAACCCACTTCTGGCCATCTGAGCTGGCACCCAGGGAAGGCCTGGAGTCAGGGGAAAAGGACAAGGACGGCTGGGGGCCTGCCAAGCCTCCCAGCACTCCCCAGGCCAGGGAGAAGGACTCCGGTATGGGGCCTCCCCAAACCCCATACCTGGCAAGAGCTGGTCTCCAAAATCAAAGAGGGAACCGAAAGCCAGATGTCTGCCAGCCCTCCTCCCCATGCACCTCCCTGCTGGAGTACGGAGGGAGGGGGGAAGCCTGAGGACCACTAAGAGTCCACCTGAACCCACTTCTGGCCATCTGAGCTGGCACCCAGGGAAGGCCTGGAGTCAGGGGAAAAAGACAAGGATGGCTGGGGGCCTGCCAAGCCTCCCAGCGCTCCCCAGGCCAGGGAGAAGGGCTCCAGTATGGGCCTATTGAGCACTTTTTTAAACTTTATTTATTGATTGATTTATTGGTTGATTGGTTTTTGGGTCACACTCTGTGGCTCTCAGGGGTTACTCCTGGCTCTGCACTCCAAATTTGCCCCTGGCAGGCTGGGGGACCATATGGAATTCTGGGAATTGAACTGGGTCCCTCCTGGGTTGGCTGCATGCAAGGCAAATGCCCTACGCTGTGCTATCTCTCCAGCCCTTTATTTAACATTTTTTTGGTTTTTAGTTTTTGGGTCACACCCAGCAGCACTTAGGGGTTACTCCTGGCTCTACACTCAGAAATCGCTCCTGGCAGGTTTGGGGGACCCTATGGGATGCCTGGTTTCAAACCACTGTCCTCTGCATGCAAGGCAAATGCCCTACCTGCATGTTATCTCTCTGGCCCCTTTAGCATTTTTTTAAGGGGGGCTCTATACCCAGTGTTGTTCAGGGCTTACTCCAGGCTTTGCACTTATGGATTACTCCTGGCGGGGCTCAAGAGACCATATGTTGTAGGATTGAGGATTAAACTAAGATAGTTGGAGTACAAGGCAGACGACTTAACAACTGTACTGTTGCTCCAGTCCCCTGTGTTCTGTATTTTTTGTTCTTATTTTTCTTATTACTTTTTGAATCACCATGAATTACAGAGTTACAAAGATATTATCTTCTGGAGGGAGGGGACTCACACCTGGTGGTTCTGTGGAGTTACTTCTGGTTCTGCACTTAGGAATCATTCCTGGTGCCTCTGGACCCTGTGGTATGCCAGGGATCGAACCCAGGTTGGCCGTGTGCTAGATAAGCACCTTACCTGCTGTGCTACCACTCTGGCACACAAAGATATTTGTGATTGAGTTTCAACACCAAATCCTTTCCCCAGTGTTGACTATGTTTCCTCAATTCAGTATTCTTTTAAGTACATAGACAAGTTGTGGGTTTTTGTTTATTGGTTTGGTTTGGTTTTGGAGCACACCTGACTGTGCTCAGGGCTTGTCCCTGGCTCTGTTCTCAGGTATTATTTGTAGTGTTGCTCAGGAGACATATGTGGTCCTAGGATTGAACCTGGGTTGGCTACATGCAAGGCAAGCACCCTGCCTGCTTTAAAATCACTTTTATCACTGGTATTTTTATTATCTATATTATAAATATGATTATAAATTGCTATATTTTTATTAGATTTTGAAAGAATTAATTCTTTTTTTTTTTTTTTTTTTTTTTGGTTTTTGGGCTACACCCAGTGTTGCTCAGGGGTTACTCCTGGCTGTCTGCTCAGAAATAGCTCCTGGCAGGCACGAGGGACCATATGGGACACCGGGATTCGAACCAACCACCTTTGGTCCTGGATCGGCTGCTTGCAAGGCAAACGCTGCTGTGCTATCTCTCTGGGCCCAAGAATTAATTCTTAGTATATATTTGTGGGAACGAGGGAGCACAGTTGCTTGTGCACTGAACCCATTTCTGACTTTGCTTAGGCAATCATTTGTGTTGCTAGGAGTAGAACCTGGGTCAGTCTTGTGCAGGGCAATCCTCTGAACTCTGTAATGTTTCTCTAGCTCTAGGGGGAGATTTCTGTGGTGCTGGCACACTATCAGTGCTAGGCTTTCTGATGCAAAAACCATGCTCAGCTCTTGGAACTTTCCCCAGCCCTTGTATTTGGAAATCTCTTTCAGTTTGAACTTCTTTCAGGGGCTGGAGAGATAAAATGGAGGTGGGGCATTTGCCTTGCATGCAGAAAGATGGTGGTTTGAATCCCAGCATCCCAGATGATTCCCCGAGCCTGCCAGGAGTGATTTCTGAGCATAGAGCCAGGAACACCCTGAAGACTGCTGGGTGTGACCCCAAAATCATAAAAAATAAATTTTTTTTCTTTCAGTTTTTTCTAGCAGATTTTCTGTTCATGTTGAAATTGTATTTTAAAATCTGAATGGGGGGATTAGAGAGCTAGTACAGAGGGTAAATGGCTTGCCTTGGACATAGCCATCCTGTGTTTATCCCTGGCAGTGCTATGGTCCCCCAAGCACAAGGTATGACCTCACACAAAAAAAGAAAAAATCTTCTAACTGGAATTCATCTAACCTATAAAAAACAATGAGACTTGACTATTATACAATTAGGAAGATAATTATTCTTATAAATATATCTTACACTTATTTTGATTTTACTGACTGATTTTTCTTTCCAGGAATGTCTGAATCTGAACAGGCTCTTAAAGGTACTTCTCAGATTAAATTACTCTCCTCTGAAGATATAGAAGGGATGAGACTTGTATGTAGGGTGAGTTCTTTCTTCCTTGGATTATGACTGACATGTCTGAGCAGTTAATAAGTGCTATATTACACTAGATTGACTTTTTACTCAACTATTGTAAATTTGTAACTCTTAAGTTATTTTCTGGTTAGAAAATAATCTGAAACAATTATAGCTGTGATCTGTATTTAGTAGTCTATTTCTCTTACCTCATTTCTCTTATTTTAAAGAACTGGGTGGTTACTTTATTTTCTGGTCACCAAAAGGCAGAGTGGAAGGTTTATTCAAAGCTAACTCAAGGGTACATTCCTGCTGTGGAGTGTCTTGTTCTTCTGTGGGAAATGATACCTTTATCTCAACAAGTGATTTGATACAAAGTTTCTTGGATAATTTGAGAAATTTGCCTTTCTCTCATCTATTTAAAGTGATTCTTTGGGGACAGTTTCTCTTGTTTTTCATTTCCTCCTCCCCTTACCCCATGATAAGAACAGGCAAACTCTACCATAGTCACTTTGCTTATGTCACTTAGTGCTTACATAGAGATTTGTTAAGCTCATTATCAGGAACACTGGCCTGATTTTATCTGTATATTTATATACATTTATTGATTGGTGTTTGAAAGGCAAATTGTTTAAAAATGAAAACTCAACTCAATGAACTCTGGTATTCAAAATTAAATTTTATAAACCTTCAAGAAAATTTAAGACTGTGCAGGGAGTACAGGTTTCTATTTTTCTCTTTTCTGGAATTTTCCACATGCTTTTCTTCCACAGCTTGCTAGAGAAGTCCTGGACATTGCTGCTGGGATGATTAAACCTGGAATCACTACTGAAGAACTAGATCATGCTGTGCACTTAGTAAGAACTTTACCTTTATGTTTTAAAGAAATCATCTAATGGTTAGACCAGCATTTCTCATTTGAGCTCCCCAGGATATTCTGGGGTGGGGTGGGGGAACACACAGATAAAAATCACAAAAATGAGGCCACGGTTTAAGAGGGTCAGGCTGGCGAACCACAGGAAGAAAATGAGGTAAACAGAGGCCGTGGTCAGAAAAAGAGACTGAGAAACACTGATTTAGATTTCTGAAAATTAAGTTATCTTAAGTGCTGAATGCCTAAGGTAAATAGGTGAAGCTAAGTTAAAAGCAAACTTCTTTACTTTGAAATACAAAAAATACATATAATTCTCAGTTTTAAATATCTGTAGTGTATTCAGAAATACCTTATTTCTGAAATTTCACATATTATGAAGAGTTTTTAGCTTAACTCTGATAACATTCTTCAATTTACTTGTTTTTGGAGCCAAAATAAGATAGTACTGGGGTTAAGGCACATAGCTTGCTGTGGCCCATCCGTCAGATAGATACCATAAACTCCGTAGTAGATGATGAATGCATACAAATAGATTTTTTTTTTTTTTTGCAAAGAAGAGCAATAGCCAATAGTTTAGATCATATAGAAAATTAAACTGAGGGCTGGAGAGGTAACACAGTGGTAGGGTGTTTGCCTTGCACACAACCGATTCAGGATGTACAGTGATTCCAGTTCTGATATCCTATATGGCCCCCCCACCCCCCCTGCTTGTCAGGAGTGATTTCTGAACACAGAGCCAGAAGTAACCCCTGAATGCTGCCGGGTGTGACCCCAAAAACCAAAAAAAAAAAAAAAAATTAAAATGAGACCCATAAATTAGTGTTTTAAAGACACCAGTTGTCATTATGGCCCAGTGTTAATATTCTATATTGGAATAGCTCATCATTTTCTTTTCTCTTTTCTCCTTTTTTGGTAATATTGAATCCTTTTCTCCATGTGTGGGGCATATCCTATCTATCACTGAGTCATATCCCTGGCCTCCGTCAACTTTTTTTGGGGGGGGGGCAGACCCCAACTGGGCAGTGGCTCAGAAATTATTCCTGGCAGGGGACCATTTGGGATACTGGGGATTGAACACAGGTTGGTTGCATGAAGGCAAAATGCTTTATGCTCTCACTCAGGCCCCCTAGAACAACTTTTTTTTTAAAATCATTGTTTTATTTTTGATCACATACTTGACTGTACTCAGGGCTTGCTCGTGGAAGGACTCGGGGAAATGGGAGACTGGGGATCAAATTCAGGTTATCCGCTTATAAAACAAGTACTAATTGACTATATTTTCCAGTTCTGACAAGATTTTGAAAGGAAATAGGACATTTTATTTTGAGCTGTTAGGATGTTTGTGAAATTCAGAGGCTGGAGCAGTAATACAGGTGATAGGTGTTTGCCTTGCACGCAGCTGGCCTGAGGTTGATCCCCATCATCTCACATATTCCCCAAAGCCCTGTCAGGAATTATTTCTGAGTGCAAAGCCAGGGATAATCTCTGAGTATTGCTGGGTGAGTCCTCAAATAAAAACAAACAAAAATGCTTATAGAATTCAGATGAAAAAGATCCCAGTTTGGTGGTGTTTTATGTTTTATAAATATACAGTGTAGACTAATACAATTTTGGTAGTTTCCTGTGCACTCCTGTACACTGTGTTCTTTGCTCATTCTCCTCAACAACTCCAAGAGGCAAACACTACCTGTTGTGTGTGTTGATCTGGCTCCTGAGGTTACTTTTTGTTTTTGACTTGTTTCTTTAGGGCCACACCTAGCAATGCTCAGGGCTTTGTGCTCTGAGCTCTGTGCTCACGGATCACCTTGGTGGTACTTGGGTTACCATATGGGATGCTGGGCTTGAACCTGGGTTGACTGTGCAAGGCAAACTCCTTACACTGTACTGTATTTCTGGCCCCAGTGAGGTCATGAGTTTGATCTCTGAGCCTGTATGAATCCAAACACAGCTGGATACAACCTTCATTAAAGAAAGAAAGCTGGGCCCAGAGAGATAGCTCAGCAGCGTTTGCCTTGCAAGCAGCCGATCCAGGACCAAAGGTGGTTGGTTTGAATCCCGGTGTCCCATAGGGTCCCCCGTGCCTGCCAGGAGCTATTTCTGAGCAGACAGCCAGGAGTAACCCCTGAGCACCGCTGGGTGTGACCCAAAAACCAAAAAAAAAAAGAAAGAAAGCTTAGTTCATAGAGAGTGGCAGTTTAGAAACAAATCATGTAGAAATATTGTAGTTTTACAAAAATATCAATATGTGTTAATACTTATTATAGAAAACCAGATAATTTGTCTCTAAAGGTTTCTTTGTTTCAGATGAAAACAGATATTTTCAGGTTGAAATATCTCTGCAGATACTTGCTTACTTCATTAAAAAATTCACAGTTCAGGGCTGGAATGATTTAGTATAGTGATTAAAATCAACCCAAGTTTGATCCTGGACATTCCTATGGACCCCTAAGTCCTACTAGGAGTGATTGCTGAGCACAGAGCCAGGAGTAAGTCCTGAGCACTGCTGGATGCAACTCCTCTCTACCCCTTAAGTTCCCCCCCCCCCCCCAAAGAAAATAGAACATGGGCTTCTCCAAGGAAAAATTGTCTACTTTAATATTAAAAGAATTTTTTTGAGGGGGCTGGAAAGATAGTACACAGGTAGGGAGAGGCCTTGCCTTGCTTTTTGTCAATTTGGGTTTGACACCACATATAGTCCCCAAAAGCATCATAGGAGTATCCTTGAGCCCAGAATTAGCAGTAAGCCCTAAGAACTATTGAGTGTGGCCCAAAACCCAAAAAAAGAAAACTTTTTTTCCCTATGATGAATAATTAAACTTAATTCTTTTTGTTTGTTTCTTGGCTACCTGGTATTACTTCCATTTTGACTGGGTCAGGGCTTGCTTTTATACTGTACTGGGAACCATGAACCCAAGCCTCTTAAATGTAAAGTATATATAGCCTGTTGAGCTGTCTTTCTGGCCTCGGGAGTAATTCATTCTAAATTAAGGATCTTTATATAGTAACATTTTTATTTGTAAGCTTAAATTTGCTTTTATCTTGCTACCAGTAAGGATAGCAATGGAAAAGTAAATTCTGGTTTGGACAGTCTATTTTGTTTATGTTTTTTTTGCCAAAATTTGGTGATGATTTTTTTTTTGGTTTTGGATTTTTGGGTCACACCTAGCAGCGCTCAGGAGCTACTCCTGGCTCTATGCTCAGAAATCGCTCCTGGCAGGCTCAGGGGACCATATGGGATGCTGGAGTTCGAACCACAGTCCTTCTGCATGCAAGTCAAATGCCTTACCTCCATGCTATCTCTCTGCCCTCTGGTGATGATCTTGATTCATGCAGTACCTGGAATTGAGCCTTGGACTCCTACATGCATGACATGTGTTCCAGCCCTTGGAACATCTACCCAGCCATAGAATCTAAATGCTTGGCGGAAGCCAGTGTATTGTCTAGACTAGTGGTCGGCAACCTGTGGCTCTCGAGTCACATGTGGCTCTTTACACTTTTAATTTGACTCTTCTGTATGCTGGGCGGCCGGCGGCCGCTCCAGGAGTCAGAATTCTGCTCCTAGCCTCTGTCAGTGCGCGCCCTGTGTGGCTCTCAAAATAAATTTCAATCGTGGTTTTGGTGAGATTTGGCTCAGTTAAAAAAATAAGGTTGCTGACCACAGGTCTAGACATATTTTAGTTTTTTTTTTTTTTTCGGTTTTTGGGCCACACCCGGCGGTGCTCAGGGGTTACTCCTGGCTGTCTGCTCAGAAATAGCTCCTGGCAGGCACGGGGGACCCTATGGGACACCGGGATTCGAACCAGCCACCTTCGGTCCTGGATCGGCTCCTTGCAAGGCAAAGGCCGCTGTGCTATCTCTCCGGGCCATATTTTAGTATTTCTAAGTTAACAAGTCTTTTTCTTAACACCATCCTGCTTAAGGTGCTCAGGGCTTATTCATGGTTGTGCACTCAGGAATCATTCCTGGCAGGCTTTGGGGGGAACCATCTGGGGACAGGATTGAACCTCGATTGGCTATGTCCAAGACAAGTGGCCTAGCTACTGAACTAATGCTTCAGCCCCTAAATAACATGTTAATTCAGGGGTGTAGCCAGGAGAAAGAGTACTGCTTACTTTGCCTGTATAAAGCTCTAGGTTTATTTCCCTACCATGCCCTCCTGCACCACTCCTCCCAAATACAAGTTTATAAGTAAAAAAAAAAAAAAAAAAAAAAATAAGGGGCTGGGAAGATGGCGCTAGAGGTTAGGTGTCTGCCTTGCAAGCGCTGTAGGATGGACCGCTGTTCTATCCCCTGGCGTCCCATATGGTCCCCCCAAGCCAGGAGCAACTTCTGAGCACATAGCCAGGAGTAACCCCTGGGCATCAAATGGGCGTGGCCCAAAAACAAACAAACAAAAAAAAAACAAAACAAACCATATATATGTTCTTCATATAAGCATCAATAAAGTATTTTTCCACAGTTTTCAAATTTTAAAAATCGTTAAGTATATTTTCTTTCACATTTAGGCTTTTCTGTTTTTTAATTTCTTGTAGGCGTGCATTGCACGAAATTGCTATCCTTCTCCCCTGAATTACTATAATTTCCCGAAGTCTTGTTGCACTTCAGTGAATGAAGTTATCTGCCATGGAATCCCAGACAGACGACCCTTACAAGAAGGTGACATTGTGAATGGTAAGGGGTGTTGCTCCCATGCTTGGGAAGCGTTAGACTTTGGCCTTCTTCACTTGCCACCTTCCCACCGATAACCAATCGTTTTTTCATAATTGAAAATCAGAATAAGTTTAGATTTATGGAAATTCATGTAATTTTAAAATACTGCCCTTAAGTTCTATGTGGTATGGTATGTTGGTGTATTTCTTTAACGTGGATAATAATGTGTGGTTGGTAAATACATAAGATTTGTGAGTATGTTGATTCAAGTGGGATTTCTTCCCTTTTAGATCCTTAATGGTTCTGAAGAGGTAAGGGCATTTAAAAAAATTTTTTTATTGTTTTTTTTTTTTGGGGGGGGTCATATCCAATGGTGCTCAGAGCTTACTCCTGACTGCACTCAGAAATTACTAGCAGGCTTGGGGGACCATATGGGATGCCAGGGATTGAACCTAGGCTGGCAGCATGCAAGGCAAATGCCCTACATGCTGTGCTTATTGCTCTAGTCCCAAGGGCAGTTTTCTTAGATAGAAAAAAGCGAAGTTGGCGGGGCCAGAGCGATAGCATAGTGGTAAGGCATTTGCTTTGCACGCGGTCAACACCTGACGGACCTTGGATCAATTCCCCAGACTTCCCATATAGTCTCCCGAGCCAGGAGCGATTTCTGAGCGCATAGCCAGAAGTAACCCTTGAGCGTCACAGGGTGTGGCCCAAAAAGCAAAAAGCAAAAAAAAAAAAAAAAAAAAAATAGCTAAGTGGAGGCTGGTAACACTGGCTATTTTCTCCTATCCCAAATTCAAACTCTGTGGATGGGGAGATGGTTTATGTGGTAGAGCACCATGTGATCCCCACTACTGGATGTTACCTTGGAAATGTATTCTCCTTCTCCCCACAATATTGGATGTGACTCTGAAATTGCATTCCCTGACCCTCACTGCTGCATGTGACCCCGAAACTACATGTACTTCCTACCCCAACCCCAGCCACTTGAATGTGCTTCTGGTGTCCCTCCCATTACCACCAATCAGGCCTGCACTGCTGGGCTCAGTGGCATTAGGATTGCCTGTGTTCAGAACATTAGGAAAGGAAAAGACATAGAAATTCTCCAGAGGGTCTTAGATGTGTTCCAGGGACCTATCCTAAGTGTCTTGGAAGCCACTGGCTTTGTTTCCCTCTGGTATA